>NC_061066.1:1444121-1522732 GCF_021917145.1 Hypomesus transpacificus
CTGTGTCTCTTCCAGCTTTATGAGCAGATACTAGCTGAGAATGAGAAACTGAAGGCCCAGTTACGTGATACCGACCTGGAGCTGACAGACCTGAAGCTACAGCTGGAGAAGGCCACACAGGTGGGCTTGGCCTGTGGAGATGGGTGCTAAGGGGTTTGGGGTAGTGGGGCCTGGTTGGCTAGGGAGGTGGGGGGGGGGGGGGGGGGAGCAACTCTTACTGTTACCTCCTGTATTACATGAGAGGCTGGAGGGAGGGCAATGTCAAAGGACTCTCCATGTGTGTGCTGCTTGCCTGTCAGCTGTCTGACTCTGCGGCTGTTTGTGTTCCAGAGGCAGGAGCGCTTCGCTGATCGCTCCCAGCTCGAGATGGAGAAAAGGGTAACTACTCTCTTTGTTTTTCCCGTAACATTACACGACTTGCTGCCTGTTTTAATTAAAGAGCAACAGTTCTTGTTATATGAAAGTGTTCATTACCTCCTCAAAACAATGTACTTTTTTTGTACTTGAAGCGATACTTTTCAAATCTAAATGAGCAAAGTAGCATTCCCTGCACATGTGCAACGGCAGACTTGGCGTACAGTTGTAGCTAACAAAGTGGTAACACATGCTAACTGGTTTATGTCTGAAGGTTACGAGCAGGCCCCAATTTCAGCTGGGTGGTGGTATGGTCTAACAGAGTCTTCTCCTCCTAGTGCTCTGCCACTGCTGCTGGCTGCTGTCACACGCCCATCTCCTCTAGTTCCCCCCTCTGGGGGTTATGGGGGGGCTCTCCGCCCCTCAAAGCACCAAGCTCTCCTTCTCTCACCCGTTTTTGAACCTTCTAGCCAGCGTGTGGTCACCCCTTATAAAATCTTGTCATGTGTAGGAGTGTGTATTGTGTAGTCTGTATAATCTGTGTGTAAGAGGATGATGGTCTGTGTTTGTCTTGGAAGTTTTTAGTGTGTGTGTGTGTGTGTGTGTGTGTGTGTGTGGGGGGGGGGTTCTTCTGCATGTGCTTGTACATTACATTGCTCACTCGCATTTCGAGGCACCTTCATTGTCATCACGTCGGCAGCCCTTTCGTCAACGTAGCGTCGTTGACCATGGGAAAACGACGCAAACGTCCCAAAGCGAACCTTCTCACCAGGTCGTCTCCTGTAATGATTGGCTCTTCTCCCGTCTGTGGCGATAGCGTGTGGAAATTCCCAGTGTTAACCAAACCGTAGCCCTCCTCCCCCCCGGGTCTGATCCCAGGTCACAGCAAACATTCCCTCCCTGCACGGGGCTCCCTGAGGAGGGCGACTGCTTCTGGTTAACCCCTAGCTGCCCCTCGTTTCCCTTTCAGTGGCGTCATGAACACGTCCCATGAACTTACCTTGCAGACCTTCCAGTTCATTCCACCTCCATTCAACGTTTCATCCCTTTTTTTTTGTTTGTTTTTTTTTTAACGCCCCCATCCCACGCCCCCCCGTCTCTAACAGTAACCCCATCAGGCAGATCTATGTACACGGCTAGGGGCCGTAGGCCGGAAGGTTCCACCGTCCTCTCCCACGGCCGTGGCTTGATGATGCCTCACGGTCACGCGTGTGGTCACGTGTGTGTGTGTGTCTGTGTGTTTGTCCTCCGCTCCATCCTCCACCCTCTCTCTCTCACCCGTCTCTCTCTCTTCTGCGCGGAGCAGAACTGGGGGTTGTGTGTTACACGTGTCTGCTGCGTCTGTTTTTGTTGTTGTTGTTTTGTTTTCTATCTCTCATCAACCTCGCACACACCCCTGGTCTGACTGCTGTATGTCCCTTCTCCCCTCCAGGAAAGAAGAGCTCTAGAAAGGAAGATCTCTGAGATGGAGGAGGAACTCAAGGTACACCAGCCCTCCTCACCCACCCCTCAGGGGGAGACATGAGTTTGGGGCTGTTTGGGGTTGGGAATTGGTGCCTAGTGATTGGAATCTTACCTCAAGGTATCACATTAGTATTGGTCTGACCGGTAGCTAGAGCATGGCATGACGGGTTAGATGGGAGTGTATTTTGTCTTGTCTAGTTAGCGGGTTCTACCATGCTAATCATCCAGTGTACTCATGAAACCAGAGGGCAAAGAGCAGCTGACGAGAATTCACGTGATCGTATAGAGTTTGTTTTACTGAAAGGATCACCTCTGGGTCTATCAATGGCACCAGTCTCATATTCCCCTGGGGTCACGGTTAAGTCTTCTGTGGTCAAGTTTGAATTCCAGGACCAGGTAGCATCTCTCGTTCCAACTCAGTGCAGCGACTCCTGGAGTGACGTCCTGTTCAAACTCTTCTGAGGAGAGTCTTCTCACAGTGGAGGTTGTTGTTCTGTGTGTGGGGGGGGGGGGGGACACAAATCCACCATGTGCTCCTCCCAGCACTGAGCCTGAATGTGGGTGTCTTCTTTCTAGGTCATGGACAGCTGTGTGATCATGTCTCCCTCTCTTGTCTCTCATTGTGCTCCAGTTTGCTACTGTAGATTCCCATCTCGCCCACATGCCGACCTGGAAAGCTTGTGTCATTCCTCCTGTGCTGAAACTCTGTCCCCATTTTCTAACAATCTCCTTTTCCCTCTTTCTTTCTTTCTTTTTTTTCCCACTCTTGTCTATTCATTCCCTCTTACCATGTTGTCCTTTTTATAATTCCTTCTTTCTTTTTTCTGTCCTGGTTCCTTTTCTGGTTCACTTCCATTATCCTGTCTGTCTCCATCCCCTCTGTCTGTCTCCATCCTTCCTGTCCGTCTCCATCCTTCCTGTCTGTCTCCATCCTTCCTGTCTGTCTCCATCCCCTCTGTCTGTCTCCATCCCTTCCGTCTGTCTCCATCCTTCCTGTCTGTCTCCATCCCTTCTGTCTGTCTCCATCCCTTCCCTCTCTCTGTGTTATGGTTTTCCTGCAGAACCTCCCCCAGGTAAAGCAGGTCCAGGCCTTGAGGCAGGTTAAGGAGCGGCTGCAGGCTGAGAACCGGGCCCTGGCCCGCGTGGTTGCCAAGCTGTCTGAGTCCGCCTGCAGCCACCTGCCCGCCGTTGACCTGTAGCGCCCCCCTCTCCTCCCAACACGACCACCACCTCACCACCACCACCACCACTTCCCTCAACCCCTTCTCATGCTCTCCATCCGTGCTCCGCCCCACGCCCATAGACAGGCAGGTGCCCCCACAGCCACCTCGACACCACCAGGTTTTACCACTGTGACGACCGCCCCCCCTCCCCCCCGTTTTTCTGCCTCCCCTGGCCTCACCATTTTTACAATGGGGAGTGTGATTAGTTTGTTTTTTTTGGACCGGGCACTTTCCTTTTTTAGTACACCTTTTTAAGAACAGAAAGATTGAGCCCTCTTTTTCACTTGGGATTTTCATCTAATTTTAAGTCAGGTGAGTACCAGTTGTTTAATAAGCAAGTGGTACTAAACAATAGTCACATCTGTCTTTTTGCAGCTGATTTCCAGCAGTCTGTTATAAATAATTTCCGATGTGCTTTAAAGGAAAGTGTCCCCTTTTCTGTTCTGTCCCCAAAGTGTGCCGTCTTGAAGCGTTGATCCAGGGAGTGCAGTTGTGGAGTTTGGCTTGTCTTGGCTTCTTTGCATGACATGGCTTTTTCTTTTGGCGCCAAAACGGCAGCCATTTTTTCGCGTTTTCTTTCCTCCTCGACTCTTTCCCCCCGTCCCTCCCCTTGGTTTTGATTTCCCCCTTTTTGAGATGACATCAACCCATCCTCGGCTCAATGGCTGTGTGCTTCTACAGTTACACTTACAGGAGCCAGGTACTAGCTACTGGAGTTACTTGTTTGATCGACATGTAGTACAAATACACCGCTTGTCCCAGAAGGCACTTGCTTTCTATTCCGGGGTTCCTATTGGTTCTATTGGGTGATCCTGAAGTGAATTGAGGCCTGGTTGGTTGATTGTCATTCTTATCAGAGTTTTGAATCGTGTTGTTAGTCCCTGGACTGTTATTGTACATGTTAGTGTATCAGAGGGAGATATGTTTATACCATGATAGAGGACATCATGTGTGGTTACTCAGGATAATCCTCATCTGCATGTCTTTACAGAAACCCCCAACTCAATGTGTTAAAACTTTATTACAGAGATCTGTTGTAATATTGTCTCAAAAAGGTAAAGTTCTGGGTTTTTGGTGCTTGTATGTGGGATAATAATTGAGCATTAAACTTTTTAAAAGCAATGTATAAATGCCTCAGTTACAGCTGATTTCAACAAGTTGCTGTGGGTAAATGTTTCACAATGGTTCACTGCAGGCGAACAACAAGAATCAAGCATTTTCACATTAGGCACTGCTTTCAAAGCAAAATGGTAATGAGTTAAAAGTGAACTGCACCCGAAGCTTTGACCAACGTGACAGCCACGTCTGCAAGTCTACCTTCCCGTAGCGTACACAACACCACAGGTGCAGTGTAGGGTACAGCAGTTTGTCCCCCTCTCATGCATTGGAGCCCTGTATGCGTCGGAACAAAGGAAAGCCTGTTTGTTCTGCCGAGTTTGTGCTGTGCTGTATTGGAGAGACTTTGTTTCCTGGCTGCAAGTGTGTAGCCATTCTTGTTCTGCATGGCTAATTTAGCTGAAATTTTGGACTGTGGTGTGTGTGTGTGTGTGGCTGCTCTCGTTCTCGTGTGAGAACATTTACGTGACGAGAAAGAATTGTTACAAATAAATAAGCCAAAATCAAATATGTTTGAGAGAAACTTGTGTGGCTTGTTGGAACAGCTGACATGCATACATGCTGCCATTAACACGTTTGGAGAACCGGACTGACTGGTTCCAACAGCTCCTCCAATGTGTCTGTCGTGACTCGTCTAACCCGACTCTTTCCCTCTTCCCTGTTTCTCTCTCTCTCGTGTTGTTTGTTCTCTCTTCCAGACGCTACCAGACTTGAAAGCAGACAACCAGAGACTAAAGGATGAGAATGGAGCCCTCATTCGCGTCATTAGCAAGCTTTCCAAGTAGAGCCCACCGCCCCACCCCAGCACCGCGCCCCTCCATCCTGTGCCCCGCGCCACCTCCCTCATGGCAGTGACTCATGGAATTGCACATTTAGATATTAATTGCAACAGACATCAGAAACAAGAACTCCTTCCCCCCCCCCCCCATCTCCTTCCTCTATCCCTCCCTCGTCCTCCACTGCCCCTACTCGTTCTCCAGTCATCCATCCACCCCACCATTGTAGACACCTTCAAGGTTATTTTCCACTTGATTCAATGGTTACTGGTCCAGATCCAGGATCACAGTTTACACAGCAGATGAAATGGGGATTGTGAAACGGCATGCCAGTGTTGCGTAATGGACGGGGAAGCCTCGAAATAAAACCCTATTTAACCATAAAGCCTTAGTTTGTACATAAAAAAAAAAAAAACAACACTTGCACCAATCTCTCAGCTGTCACAGGAACAGTTATTATACCAACACCAGATTTTATTTGTGCCACACTCTTATTCAATGTGATTTTTCTTCTCCCCCCCCCTTACACATATCCTCTACCTGCATAGACGTGTGGTGCAATGTGCAGTTTCCTCCTCCCTCTCTAAGTGCCAGAAGTCACCCTCCTTATGAAGGCCCTGTCTCCCAGCAGATGACTTCCCAGCTGTACACCTAGTCGTGGAGGAGAACTCTCCTTTCACACACACATGCTGCCCTAATACTCCCATCCCTTTCACCTTTCAAAGCCCACAGGCACCCCCCCCCCCCCCCCCCTTTTCCTTCCTAACCATGCCACCCAACCTCCCTCCATTTCTGTACCTTTGTGTGTCTTCCTCAAAGAGGGAAATGGAATTCTCGATTTATACGGATCATGGTGGACTTGGTGGAATTTAAGCTTTCACTGTATGTGCAATATGCATTTATTTCTTATAAAAAATAATGCTTTAATGATGAGTCCATCACTAGTAGAACCTATCCATCACCCATCCTTCCTCCTCGCTTTCCCCTTTCCCCCTCTTTTTTAGCTTTCTTTAAGTTTGTAGTGTAGTCAATGGTTTATACTCTGTAATCCTCACTTCGTTTTAGCAGGTACTGAGTGATGCTGTATATACCTGTATGTATTGTTTGAGCCCAGCACATGGCATGCGTTAATGGTTCCCGCCTGTTACTATTAAAAATATACAAACTCCAGAGGACAAAAAAAAAGTGTGTTTTTAGCTATTTTTCTTCTTCCTTTTATAGTCTAAAGACATTGGATGACAGTAGGGCCACTCTTAAAGGAGTTGGCTGGCAGTGTTCAGTGATTCTTTTCTCTCTCCAGTTTTAAGTGTTCACGATAATTGTGAGATAAGAATAATATAATTGCTTCACTACATTTCACACATTGTATTCAGTATCTTTGGAAGAGTGCTGTTCATTTTCTTTTCTTTTTTTTTAAGCTGTAGTATTAGCCAAGATTTTGTCACTAAAATATCTTTAGGTATCGCTAACCCAGTCCTTTTATGATGTCTATATGCACTGTCAATGCCATGTGAGGAGTCTGGATGGCAGGTTCAGCTAACTTGCCACCTTCAAAATAAAAGTCCATGCATCAGAAACAGTTTATGCATTTCAGTGGCCTTTTAAAGAAATACTGTAGGAAAGAGTCACTGTTGTAGATGGACTGTTGGCCATCTCCTCTTTTGGTTTCGATTTTATTTGACTTTTTTTCTTGTTGATTTTTTTTTTAAATGTCCTGTCATCTTGTAAAATAGGTGTGTGTGGCTTCATACATGCAAGCTGTGCTGTGACTACCAACCACTGAAGAGTTCATTAAAAATAAACTTGTACATTGTAAAGACCTTGTTGTTTTTGTATTCATATCGTTTTTATTTGTATTTCCTCAAGTGCGAAGGCCTGGACAAGAAGTATGACTTCTAGGAAGTAACGTACCTGCATTCAGTGTTCTGCCACTAGATGGTGCACATTTTTATTCCATCGTATTTACTAATGATTTCTTTTAACATGCTGAGCATGAATTCTTTATTTCTGTATTTGCAGGCGTCAACTGTGAATTTAAGACTTGTTTCAACACGATGATGCTAGCAGGTATTATGACATTGATGTATTAGTAAGAACAGACCATTAAACCTCCCCTGACTGGTTCTAACCAGTTGTTTTGACCACTATAACGATGAGTAAAACGCATTTTTGTTCTGTATGTATGGCCTAGTTTAGAACAATGACAACTAAATATAAATGCGGTAAATCAATGACAAAAACACACTTTGTAAGACCTGTGGGGCTTGGTGATTGCTGCTGCATGCTGGTAGCAAAACAAGCCTGTGTTTGTTGTTTTCTCTGCTTTCCCATTCCGCTCTGAAATCACCCCAGCGATAACGGTGGGAGACGCAGCGTTTCCCCACCCGTGGTTAGGTACAAAACAGGCTTCAATACACACCTTCTGCTCACAGTCTAACACGGAGAATACCCAAAGCAATGTGGGGAAAGACAAAATCAACTACCACCTGTACCTAAAGTGATTTAAGCTCATACGATCTGTGTGCTACTAAGCTCGATCTCGAGACTGGTTTCATCAAGCTTCATGGCCCATTCCAACCACCTTCTGAGACACTGGGTATAAGTGGTGGTATGTGTTAGAGCTGCAATGGCCCAGAGTAATGCAAAATGGGTTATATTTTCCATATGTGTTTTTTGCTCAATGGTGGCTCACTATAGTAGTCGTACTATCAGTCTGGTTAATGTTTCATGTTGACACGCAAATTCCTGTGCTGCAACCTCAAGCATATTGTCTTCATCAGAGCTTTGACCAGAGTTAATGGGAAAAGGATCAGTTGGACAGCTTCCCAGACACAAAAATGGCTGGTGATGATTATAGAAGCTAATGGATTAAATACTTATATAGGCCTATTCATGGTTTCCCCCTGTATTCTAAGTGGATTTGTTGGGTCTGTTGGTCATAATGTTGCAGAGTGCATGTATTTTGTTTTATAGGTGTATGTATTTTCTTGTTGGAATATAGACATTTGTAGTTTCAATACCTGTGTATCCGTGTGTGAATGCTGATGTGATGCACAATGACCAAGGCCTAGGAGGTCTGAGTTCTGTTTCAACCTCCCCTTCTGACCGTTCCAGCCAAGCCTGGATATTAGTTCAGTGAAGCACAAAGACATGTGGAACATTCCCCCAAATAAGTTTGAACGGGGCTTAAGACTCATGATTGGTGACTGACAACGGTTCTACCCGGAGATGCGCTGCTGCGCTTCTCCGAGTTTTAAATCCTTCAGAGAGGGGGGGAATAAGAGCTCAGCAGCTCCTGTCTCTCTCTCACACACACACACACACACACACAATCCCCTCTCATTCTTTCCACTGCTGTGGCCTAATCTCCCTCTCTTCACTCCTGTCCTACTGTGCTGAAGTTGCAGAGTGTGGTGGGCTAATGGCAGAGCAGCTGACAGCACAAAGCTAGACCCCATTTCATGTCTCTCTCTCGTCACACAAACGTTCTCATTCACACATTTATTCGCATACTAGTTAAACAAAGCACTTTTTGCTTGAAAGAGTTGTTGGGTTTAAATATGAGTTAATATCATTATGACACAATCGGCATGGGTTGAGAAGGCAGGTTATAGGGACGAAAACAGCTCCGCTCTTCTTAAACAGCAGAAAAACAACATTATCATAGAATCCAGTTTTATACACTAGAAGCAATGAACAACTGTGGTTATGTGACCATGGTAGTTGCAAAGCAAGTTAGTCATTCCATATGCCTCCTAGAGGTGTCAGCTGGTGAACAGAATTTTAGCTGGTGCAGTAGACCTCGAAGACTCACCCAATTTACAGTAAGAATATTTGATTCATAAGTTTAACTGTCAGCTTAGGGTTGCTACAGTTGCAGCATCTGACACAACAATTATGTCGTGAAATGTCAGTTACTACATTTTAATCAACCAATCAGCATTCAGAGAGGGAGATGCTGACTCAGGAATGCAGAACAAAGCCTGGGCTTGAGAACAGGTTGGCTTGCTGGCCCATTTAGTCACCCACCATGCCATTCTCACCAGATGGCACCCCACAGATGGCATGGGCAGCCATTGGGTGGCACAGCATGGGTGAGGGACATACCGTGCTGACAGGGAGAGAGGGCTTCATGAAGCTAATGCCCACATCACCAGAGCGGAGCCAGGGTCAAACACTGGATGCCTTTTTTCTTCTTAATGAGCAACAGTCTTTTTTGTCTGTTCTAGCGTGGAAGTAAACAAATCCCACCACGCCTACACAACGGAAACTAGAAAACTCTTCAGGTTGGGACTTCTGGTCTATTATGTCCCCTGCAGAATACAAAAAGTGAACCATATCTGTTTGAATCTCTGACCTTTTTTTCTTGACCTGCTTCTGTCTCTCCCTTTCTCTATCTCTCTCTGGCTCCGGCTAGTCCTCCGTGTCTTTCTCTATCTCTCTCTGGCTCCTGGTAGTCCTCCGTGTTGAAGCCCTCCTGCATCAAGTCTCGTGTTTTCATCCAGTGGCCAAACTCACACAGACATTCCTCTTGGAGACTGAATCCCCCTGTGCCTCAGCCGGTATGTCCAGCACACTCACTGGGCCTCAAGAGGCTGCCTGAGGGATCCTTATCTCACAGTCACCTCACTGTTGGACAAGCAATTGTTAGAAGAAACCAAGCTTAAGCGTAACATTGAAGATAATACATCTGTTTTCAACATCTGGATTAAGCATTTTCCATAGAGATTCTCCATTGAGAGGTATTTTTCATCCAAGACTACAGTTGATTTGTGTTCGAAGACAACAACTCTGACCCAAATGGATAGAAATGTGGTGGGGTGTCGGGGACAATATATACTGAATATATTTTCATGGAGAGTTGAGCACTGCATCAGTTCATATCCATAAAAGGCTGTCTGAGATACAACAACAACAAGATCATTTTATTGGCCACCTTGTTGCTTTTTGGTGGAAGCATACCTGCGGGACGAATGAAAAACTTAACATAAGAGAAAACATGACACAATGTTATGTTTCATAAAGGTTTGAGGCTACTGGGCATGAACATTTTACGGTTGGCTTCTCTTATTTATCTAACCACTTATGTACACTGTGGGCTGTCAGTAAAGAGGAGGAAGAACTGATCGGGGAATTTATTGAAAGAAGCCAGACTGTTTTTAGTGAGGGTGAACCTTGAACCTTTAAAGATAAGACAAGTTTTCAGAAATGGGAGGGAAAGCTTCTCCTGTCTCCCATTGGAAATGTGTCCATGGAATGCTAAGTGGGATTTTGTTGAAAGTAACAGGGAGTTTGTGTTGGCATGGAGACTTGGAGAAAACCCATTGCGTCCTGTCCTTGTGCTTTCTTCCACCCTAAAACTGACGGAAACATGCTAAATATGCAGCAGTTTGACCTCACCCTTAAGATCAGGGGCTATTTTTAGACTGGGCGTTTAAGTCTCCTCCTTGGTATTTTTCTCCTTTATCTCTGACGTTTGACGACGATGAAAAGTGATTTGTAAAGTGCACTTTTGTGCCGATATGAACAATGCATGTTGGAAACCCACCTGATATCTTTACTAGACTGACTAGATATGTGGAGGGCTGAGTAAGAAACTTTACGTTTCAATTGCAGGTCACACTGGTTCTTATGCTAGTCTCTATACCATTGGAGTAATATTGTAGGTTCCTGAAACCAAAGTCTACAGTGAAATGGTACAGAACACACTTGGATGGCAAGCAAGTTATTACATTACATTTACATATAGTCATTTAGCAGACGCTCTTATCCAGAGCGACTTACAGGAAGTACAGGGACATTCCCCCCCGAGGCAAGTAAGGTAAAGTGCCTTGCCCAAGGACCCAACGTCATTTGGCACAGCGGGGAATAGATCGGGCAACCCTCTGATTACTAGCCAGATTCACTAACCGCTCAGCCACCTGACTCTATTACAGTAGAGCTCTGCATCCATGCACAGCAGACAGCAGGATGTTACGTTAAACAGGGTGTAGCCTATGGATCATTAAACATGGAAAGTCTAGAATAACCGTTTGCAAGCTGAAAGTAAAACTGAGATTGGGTTATGCTTCTGACATGTTTTGTGAAACAACAAGCGTGCTAATAAGGATAATGCACGGGTTCTTTCAAGTTTATAATTTGTCAAGGTTTACACGTGAGCTCAGGTGGACATGCCAAACCATGACTATTTTTTTTCCCCCTCATTCATCAAGGGATTTTAACCAGGCTATCATGGAAGGTCATGCCTCTTTCAGTTTCATTTTTGATTTTCGTTTCATCCAGCCATTACAGAAAGCGTTGTAAATGTACACAAAGTCCTAGATCGTGGAGACAGCATTGGTCTGTGCTATTGAAATGAGATAGCTTCTGTTTTCACCTCTAAGCTCCCGTGGGCCGGCCTGGGTGACTCATTCACCGCATAAAGAAGCTCTCCGTGGGAGCTGCGTGGGATTGCGCATGTCATCAACAAACTGTAGCCTACCTCAAAATAAATGTTCGATTTCAACTCAACATAAAACAGATATTGCCTCCGTAAATAAGGCAAAAGGCCTGCAGGAAGCTCAAAAAATGTACAATTGAAAGAAAAGTAGACAAGAGTATGAAACCAAGCAGATATAAACTCGCAGCTAAGAAGTATCTGTAAACAACGCTTGATAAAATATGTTGCAAAAGGTTAAACTTGGATTTAATTTTCATTCCCCTACGCGCTATTATGGACATCGATTGTATTCGTACCTACTCGTGTATCCTCGGAAAGCCCAGAGCGCGAGAAAGTGGGCAGAACGCTGTTCTCTGTTGCGTGTGACTAATCGAGCTTCCCTGTGAAGTAGCATTCTATTCATACCAACCGTCTGTTCACCTGAGAGATCGAAAGCGTTGTAAAAGAGCAGGTGAGTAACTCCAGTGGTAATTTAGATTTAAGTCGACTACTTGTCTGAACGTTAGTTTTAAACAACACAGTAAAACTTCTGGACATCTGAGTGCTGACAGCGCTGAAGTTCCTTTAGATGTGAGTGTTGTAACTTTCTAACGAAGTTCGGTTTTTAATGAGACCTGCTAAATCTTTATATCATATCAGTGTGACTGCAAAACACATTTTGTAAACATTAATACAACATTCGGTACATTTTATGGGAAGTAAACCATTAAGTTAACATTCTGCATTTATCCAATTTAAACGTAATTGTTCTCACCTGTCTAGTGGTGGTGTAGGATAGGCTACTATTGAAAACTGAGTACTATTGAATCAAAAAACAAAAACAACTTTTCCAGGTGAACCCCATTGGTGAGAACAAACGTGCAAAAAAAGGATCATGGCAACGGGGGGATTTAAATCTGCACCGACAGACTTTTTAGAAGAATGGAAGGCTAAACGGGAGAAAATGAGGGCGAAAATGCTTGTGGACATAGCCGCGGCCACTGGCGCGTGTGCTGGTAACGTGGATGCCACTCCATCTCTTGGGACAGGCAACAGCAACAAAAGTGAGACGCGCAGTGCCGCTCAGAGCACCGAACTGAACAACAACGCCAACATTGATCGCGGGGGCTCTGTTCCCGTTAACTGCCTGACATCCTCTCCAATGGCACGCTCATCATCGTCCTCGGCCTTGAAGAGACCCGATGACGACCCGCACCCCACCACACCAGCGCCCAAAGGAGCAGACAACCAGGGAAGTAACTTGAAGAAGACACCTCCGCCGGAGAAAGTTCCTTGTGCCTCTCAAGATTCCAGCCCCACTGCTGTCTCTAATGACAGTGACAAAGAAAGCACGTCACCTGGCAAAGGCAAGGAGAAGAAGAATAGTGGTCCAAGCTCCAGGAAGGGGAAAGGGCAGATCGAGAAGAGGAAGTTGAGAGAGAAGCGCCGATCAACTGGTGTTGTCAGCATACCATCTAACGAGGTAAGTCAGCTGTCAATCAAACTTAAGTTTGTTTGCATGCAGTAAACTCCACATTAAATAAGTACTTTTATGAACAAAGGTTTGGCACATCTGTTAATCATTCTATCGTTATCTTTATTATTATTATTCAAAGGCAATTCGAGCTACATTCCCTTATACTTAATTAAACACGGACTGTATAATGAAGAATAAAAAAAATATATGCCATCACCCCAATTTAAATGAAAACTAACAGTTGGCACACATGAACACAGCCAGCACCACAATTGAATGATTGCAAGTGTTGAGGGAGGTGGTGTTATGTCATTAAAATAATTTCACAGCCAAGGCTGGTTGCAGAATGAAACCAGAACGATGCCAAACATCACCTCCAGACAGGGCCTTGCTGCAGCCTGCTGTGTGCCTTCCACTTCTGCAGTTTGCCAAAGTATTCACACATGAACAGACCTAGTTTTATGATGTGGCTCTGGCTTTTTTTTGCCTTGGGGTCGCCTAGAAAAGGAAACTCGTATACAAACACACTCACACATTCACACACACTGTACGCCAGCCACCCAGATCCTGTGAGTTTCACTTGGAGGTCGACCAGTGTCTGAGTTGGCGTGCACCATCCTGTTATTAAGCTCTCTGCCGTGCCAGAACAAAGTAGTATGAGAACTGGTCGTAAGCCAGGTGGTAATGCTAGGTTTCAGCACGGCGGGAGGCAATTCAAATATGTACGATCATGCCCCATGATCCCCACCCACTGGCTCGTTCGGGGAGGAATGAGGAATGTTAGCAGAACTGGGTAACATATTTATTGCTGTGGGTCATTTCATTCCACTTTCCGCCAGTGTTCCAAACCTACACGAGCAAACAGTATGATGGCTGCCCATGTGATTGGATCCACTTCACACAAGTCCCCTGGCGTCCTGAATGTGGTTGAATAGGTGTGAATAGGTATGCCTGGGTAATCTCTCCTGCTTGTTCTCAGGCTACAATAGCCTGTTGAAGGGGGCTTTTCAGAGAAATGGGGAACCCAATAACCCTGACTGTGGTTACGATGGGCGGATAATGGCTTCACGCTTAACTGGAGACTACACTCCAGGTGGGTCTAGGCTGTGTCAGTCAGGACCACCTCCCTACATTCCAGACAGGTGTCACCTTACGCCCTGCCCTGTGGTAGAGCGAGGGGTGTGTCTGTCACTGATGGACCTGAACTTGCTACGACCGCTACCTGGGAATACGGTGTGTTTGTTTTCAGAGAAATGCTGAGGCTGTTATTTTACACATGCAAGATGCAAAATATCATAGTGTGCACACAGTATGAACCAGTATCTTTCTTTTCAGCGAGAATATTGCCAATTTCTGTGCATTACATGTAAACGACGTGGCACAGAATTCCAGCCACAATAATTGTGAGCCCATTTATTATGGGAGTCAGGTGGCTGAGCGGGTAGAGCATCGGGATAGTAATCTGAAGGTTGCCAGTTCGATTCCCGGCCGGTGCACATGACGTTGTCTCCTTGGGCAAGGCACTTCACCTCGGGGAGAATGTCCCTGTACTAACTGTAAGTCGCTCTGGATAAGAGCGTCTGCTAAATGACTAAATGTAATGTAAATGTAAATTATGATTGTGTTCTTTTCAAGGATTATTTGCCTGACCTTACAATGAATGCATGGTGCTCTGAGCATGTTTCTGTGGAGTGTGTGTGTTTCCTGGTGTATGCATGTGTGCATATTTACAGAACACTCTGAGCTTGTCAGGTGTGTTTTCCTCCGCGTATGTGTGGGGTCAGAGAGGTTGTTGTGTCAGTGGCGGGGGTGAGCCCGTCTGTGCAGTCAGCCACACTGAGGTCCACACCTGATTTAGATCCTGCATTGTTGGGGGGCCAGACACTTTTATGGCCCCCAGTGAGTTATGAGCCCTTACTGGGCACTCAGGAGGTTTCAGGCCAGAGTAGGAACTTTGTTTCAAGTACAGCACTGGACCCCACTGATAACAGCTTCTGATGTTTGCGTGTCCGCAACAGTGTGTGTGTGTGCATGTGTGGACAACACAATCCTCTCTGAAACCTGCCTCAGTTTCAGCAGCAGCAGCAGAACGCCTCAGTGATCTATGATACACATCTGTGCCCAGAGCTCTGATAATTAGTACCCTGGTGATGAGGCCATGTAGCCATGGGGATTTGTTATAGAGTTACAGAAACTAGCATTTATACACTGTG
Organism: Hypomesus transpacificus; assembly: GCF_021917145.1. Lineage (NCBI taxonomy): Eukaryota > Metazoa > Chordata > Actinopteri > Osmeriformes > Osmeridae > Hypomesus > Hypomesus transpacificus. The sequence continues at coordinate 1,459,163 of NC_061066.1, forward strand.
TGTCTGTCATAAGGAAAGTTTAGTTTTTATGCGTGAGAGAGAGTTCACTGATCGATTACTATAAAGACAAAGCAATTTGTGTGTAATGTACTTTTGTTTGTCATCTGGCATAGTCAATTAGTCATTTAGCAGACGCTCTTATCCAGAGCGACTTACAGTAAGTACAGGGACGTTCCCCCTAGGCAAGTAGGGTGAAATGCCTTGCCCAAGGACACAACGTCATATTGCGTGGCTGGGAATCAAACCGGCAACCTTCTGATTAATAGCCCGATTCCCTAACCGCTCAGCCACCTGACTCCCTGTCTCAACCAGTTTATGGCTCATTGGCTGAACCTTCTTCTGATCCTATAAGTTTTTTCCAAGCTCATTTGCCAACAGAAACTGTTTTAGGAGGCAACCAAAGGTTGCATGAGATTGGACTTGACTTTATAAGATTGATGAAACACTAGTAAGCAGGCCATTGGGAATACCAGGACCTGTGTCCTGCTGGGTGGTCTGTCAGGTGCTGTCTGTGGCTACCTCCTCCACACATCTGATCCCAACATTTCTTCACGATCAGCTGACGTTGTTGTGCTGTAAGCAGCAGAATTGTTTAGCACGCCTAGGGTGCCCGATGAGACATGCAGAGATCTGGATGAGCCAATCAGCTCCATCAAGTCACCTGTGCTCCGGAATGAAGCCCTGCAGAAAGCAGTTATTTGACACAACTGTGATAATGAAATAATGCGTACATGGAGGTTTTCATGGTGCCTCCTCCTTGAAACATACCATGTGAGAGAGTGAAAAAGTGAGAGTCTTTCCCAACCTACATTCAGGGGCTTTCTGGGAAATGTGTCATAGTATGTTGCAAGGCCCCCGGTGACGACTGTCTCTTTTCGTCACCTGTTTGTGATATATTATCGGAGAAATTGTTGCTGTCTTGCAACACAGTCTTCCTTGGCATTCACCACTGTATACACTGTTGGAACCCCACACTTAAGTCACCCGATTATCTGCTGCGCTTTTTAGACTTTTGGGTCATTTGCTTTGGATCAAAACGGCGTGCTACGTGAATACATGTTGAGTGTGTGTGGACAGCGCGTCCTCAGGCAGCAGTGTCGGTTATAACACTGCCTCTCTAACCTGTACCAGTGGGGGCTCCATGCCTGCCCCCTCCTCAGTGTTACGTTTCCCCCTCAGAGGAAGCCTCTCTTCCTGCTGCAGCCTCATCATAACTCAGTGTTCTACAGCCCCCCCAGGCTGCATGGATGGGCTTTATTACCCCTCTGCAGGGCTTGCAACTAACTCTTTTTTTCGTCACTGTCTCAGTACCGTCCCGAAGTGCAAACTCAACCATCCCTGAACTTTAAACTGAACGTGAACTGTCCCAAAATGTACATTCTTGTGTTTTTGCATTTTGACATTCTGTCATGGGTGTAGGTTATTTTCAACACTATTTAAGTCATCTATACAGGGGCTCCCCTGTATCCCCTCGTGGTTTCAACACAATTCTTGGCTGTGGCTGTGGTTAAAAAGTTTCTAAAGGTTGAAAATGTATTTGAAAAGACAGTGATCTGGTGATTTATGTTGCTGTGATCATTATGTGGGGAACAGATTTACCTGGAGGGCAGCATCACTGTATTGCTTTATAAATGTAATATACGGGAGGGGAGGGGAGGGGAGGGAACCAATCTCCTCAGGCCTCCAGGGAACTGTTCCCCCAGGGAAATCTGTTCCCCCTGTGTTCTCAAAAGACTGATGTATAGATAAAACTTGTTATACATAATGATCCCAGTAACATACATCACCAGCATCACTGTATTGCTTAATAAATGGCCAGACTGTAATATACAAGGGGGGACCAGGCCTCCAGGGGGGTGAACAGCAGTGGCCAGGAAGACGGAGCTCAGAATGTTCAAAGCTCTGATTGTTTTCACGTTCAGTTTCAGCTGAATCATCATATCTTTTTGGAAACATTTTAGTTTATGTAACATTCCCACAACCCCCCCCCCCCAACCTTCCAATGCTTTTCCATGAACTTTACATTATTAAAAATCCATAAATTGCATAAATATTTCAATTTCACATTGATGTGTTAACTTATTGTACAGAAGCCAAGGTACAGTTTGTCCAGAAAGTGCATTTCACCTATTTCACATCTGTAGAAAGGAATGTCATAATGAAAGTCTTGTTGGGGCGGAGCAAGTTTAACATGCTCTTAAAGCCTTCTCCAAACAAGGTCACATCATCACAGCAAATACCTCAGGGATTTTATCATGGGCTTAGGTAAGCAAGGAATTATTTGGGCAGGGTGGTATGCTTATTTGAGTTGCTTGTTGGTAGAACAACTAGCATATGGGAAACTGTGTTTAACTGCACTGTTGTTCTAAGTAGTTCTTTTGGGGGGGGAGAATCACCGTCACAAGAAAAAGTTTGTGAGAGGTGTGACTAATTGCTAAAGTCCCCAACGGAGTTCTGGGAGAGTCTGGGGAATTCCAGGGGGCGAGCAGAGGAATGGAATGTCGATCTAGTGTTCCCTGGGTTACTTGACATGGTTTCCAGGTAGGCCCCATGTGGTGGGGGCACAGAGGGGTCTTTCTACACCTCATGAAACACCCTGTTTCTCCTAATGGGCTGTGGCACAGGGGAAGGGGCTGGTTTCTCAAACTTTTCATTAAACGTCATCGCTCATTAAGCCCCGACTAGGTGAAGCTCTGTGAATGACCCTCCAATGGGCTGTCAGTGGAAATCACACCACTGGATCAGGAAGGTGGGTGGTGGGGGGGGATGGAGAAACAGTAGGTGGAAACACAGTCTTAGCTGAGTTTGGCCCCCAGAGCGACACATTCCCTGTTTGTCTGAGCCAGCCGCAGGTCAAGAGAATACGTTCTGGCATGACGACCCTCTTGGTTTATGATGAAACATCCCATGAGTCAGGTTATAATGTAGACATTTCAGCAGCTCACAAGGATATATCGTAAAAATATTGTTCTATGTAGGGATGTTGATCAAAACCAGAGCAATGTGGATTTTTTTTCTTCTCGATCTAGGTCAGTGGTCTTTAGTTGTGGCTGTCTCTGACCTCCATACAGCACAGTAGATTATTATGCAGCAGAAACACTCCCCCAGACAGCCTCCTGAGAGGAATGCACAGTCATGCAGACCCGTTTGTCCTAGTCTCTGACGTTCCCAACACGTCTCGTACACGTCTCGTACACGTCTCGTGAACTATGCTCTTTGCACCTCTACACACACACGCTTGGAGCACCACTAGTTAGCCCTGTCACGGTGTAGGTTAATGCATAGTTTGACAATGATGGGGTGAGATCAGTGGAGCTGGTCTTGGGCAGCAAGGCCAACCTACATTATCTCTAAAGGAGGACTGTGCAAATGGACAGCAACAACAACCCATGTTCCTGTTACTAAGGTGTGTGTTTGAACTTTGTGTGTGGGTGCAACATGACATACTTCTATCAGAGCTGGAGTGACGCAGTCCTGGCTGTCTGAACGACCAGTCACCAGCCCAGTCCGCCAAACCAGGAAGTCCAGCGTGACCAGGGAGATGCCTCCTATGTGCGTTATTGTTATGCATCCTGTTCATGAGTTATGTAACGTGACCTTCATTGGAATGATGAATGCAGGAAAACATCAGTGATTCCATTTCAAGATCTCTAACAGATCAGTGTCCCACTTGGAATCATTTATCTTGTCCTTCATTTATAAAGGATGCCTTTGAAATCCATGTACCTAAATGTCTCTTGGCTTTTAGGCTTAGTTGTCCTCTCTGTATCTGACCTCCCTTTACACTAAGAGCATTAACTTGGCATGTTATGATAATTGATGTGCCGGTTGTTGAGACGTCCCAACCTGCATATCCTTATCCTCATGTCTCTCCTGAGGCTGTGCTGTTTGTCCAGGATTCATGGGGCAGTAAGCGTTTTTATGCCTCCCATTTGGAAACAGCTTGCGTGTACTTGAGATGTAGTTTCAACACTTGGCCCTGCTCTTTTTCTCGCACACGCGCACACACACACACACACACACACACAACCAGTGTGTGGAGGGAACCTTAGAGAGTGGAGGATCAGGGTCAGTCTGCTGATGGCTTGCTCTTCCCCTGCTGATCTAGCTGTACTGTGTGTGTGTTTGTGGTGTTTGTTGGACATTCCTACGTGTTGGGCTGCAGTGGAGGATTTGTGAGTCAGCCCTAATCAGGCCACTCTGCGTGATTAGGCATTTAGGAGCCTGTCAGTGTGGATTCACTACAGTAGAATAACAGTCTGCCTCCTTCACCCTTTCCCCCTCACAACATCTCTTGCTTTTTTTCCTCCACATATCTCGTTCTCTTTGAATGTCTGCGACACCGAGAGGTGTCTTGCGCAGTGACAGTTCAGCAGACACTAGCACCTATGTCACCAGGAATATCTCTCAAACTTTGTCCCCTGATAACGATGAGATATGAAGCAGAACCACCGCAGGATATGTTGTGTGTGACGAATGACAAACATTCGTCTCACAGCACCTGCCCTTTTTGCTCTGCTCCACCGTAGACGGGGAGAGCCAGGTGCTATAGCAACACCTAGGCAACTACAAGTATGCAGAGAGGCACAGGTGTGAGGGAGGGAGAGTTTTCTATTAAAAACACGTTTCACAAAATCTCTAACCGATGCATGCAGTCTGCATATTGACGTAGACAATGTTTTGGGGCGATTAACAGAAAATACTATCAGGCACATCGAATGGAAACAAATTAAAATGTGGCAGTCTAAGAATGTTTTCCCTGTGAAACATTAAATCAAATAAAGAATGCGCTTCCAACGGCAATAGGATTGAAGGTAGCCTTGATCTTTAAGTTTTTCACCTAAACCAAGGAATACATAATGTGTTGGAAGAGTCCGGAAAAGCCAGTTTGTCATCCATTAATGCTTGGATGGTGGAGCTGAGTTGGTGTGTGTTGTTTTTGTAGTGGGAGAAACGGGCCCCTCAGCTGTGTTTGTTAGGATCACGTCTCTCTGGCACTGCCCCCAACAGGGTGCCACACTGAGCGATGATTGGCTGTAGCAGCATACCCACTTCACCATGTGACCAATGGGTGACTAGGTAGAGTTTGGTTTAGTTCACAGGTGGTGTAGAGGGGCAAACCCCATGTCAACACCCCTAGGGGTTGGGAACACATCCAAACTAGAGTTGTTTTTGAACGTATTGTCGGTGCTCCCTGAGACTGTATTGTGTGGCTCGTGGCAGCTTATGGGGGGCTTGAGGAAGGCCGGTTTCTCCCCCGAGGCAGATGGAGAGGCACGAGGCACACCAGGCCCAAAGACAACAGCGACACGGAGCAGAACTCTTGGATCAGGGTGCCCATTGTTACAGATTAGCCGCTTCCAGACCTGCTTACACGCTCCGTGACAACTCTCTGGGTCTTGGAGCCCCGGGGAGTTTAGCAGACACCCGCTACCCAGCCAAAGGTTACATTCCTGGGCCATGGCGAAGGAGATAGTGACCCAAGGAGACTGTTGGAGGCTGTTGTGAAAAGTAAATATGATGGTGTAGCAACATGCCTCCACATATAGCGCTAGTCAGCAGCATGCTCAGGAGGTGAGGAATGTGGAGAATGGGGACATCAACAGCTCCTTGTATCAAGAGTTATACTGTCAGCTCTAGTGTTCACATAGTTTGATGTACCACATGAAAAATGTAGTGTAGGAAAGGCTCTGTCAGAAGCTGTTTCACAGCCCATTGGTCAGAGCCCATGGGGAAGCCTGAAGGTCTTGGGTCAAAACGTCTGAAAAAACTAGCCACTAGTTCTGAATGGAAAAATAAAACCTTAGGTAGGGCCAAAAACATACAAGCCTGTCATATAGTGACACCTCAGTTCCTCAAGTGATTAAAAGCAGACCAGGACCAGATCCTAACAGAAACACAACACAGAAGCAATGTACATTTTTTTAAATAAATTCTTCTAAAACTTAAGCATGCAGACAGTGCATGTAATTGGTTGAATTGGTGTCTCTAGGGTGTGTTGGAACGCTTAAACGTTCACTCTTCATTGAAAATGCGATGCATGCATTGAAAAGCTGTCGACTGACCACACTGGCACAGTGAAAGAGCTTTCTCCCCTGCCGAATGAAAGATTAGCTGCACGCCCTGTTATGCATACTGATTTTCATAAGAACACTTTCGCATAATTAATTGAAATGGTGTCTGCCAGTCACAGGCACCCCTTGACACGAACCCGGGTCGGAAATTCAGTTTGAAGAGACAGAGGGAGCCTGCCAAGACGAATCTCTCTCTCTTTTCCTCCCCAGAGAAGTCTGGTGGTAATTTCATTGCTCCACCACATACTGAAGCTTTTCCTGTTCTTTGGGTGTTAGTGTTAGCCTCTGGAACAGTAAAGACCAGCCCTGCCTCCTAAAAGATGCATGGGCCAATGACACGTTCAGTTCTGGCGTGACAGATTGGATTCTCATCCCGAGACACCCTCTCTGATTGTGAAAGCCATGCCCTGAATTTCCACTTCATCCTGTCTCTCCTCCCCCCTGCTAGTAACCCAGACCTGAACCTGATGGTATTTAGCTTGTGGATACATGGTGAATTTATGTTTGTCTGGTTTATTTTGTTATTTTGGGGATTTGTGAATTGTAAAAAAAAAGAAAATGTTGGGTGAATAGGGACGGCCGTGTTGGCTGAGTGGTGAAGCAACTCATTTACATACAAGTGCTTGACTCTAGCGGTGTGGGTGTGTGCTCTTGTTGTTTGTCTGTGTCCAGACTTTCAGTTGACTTTTTTGTGTACTTTAGAGCCAGGCTTTAGTAAACATGAGGGAGGGAGGACCCTTGTGTGGTCTATCTTTCTCTTTTCATCTTTCTTTTTCACTCTGTCACTTTCTCTACCTCCACCTTTCTCTATATCTCTCTGTCTATCTTTCTGTCTCATCTCTTTCTCATCTATCCTTCTTCATACATGTCTGAGCGGTGTGATACAGGGACCTTCCTGAGCAGAGTGAATGGCCTGGTGTTGTCTACTTCATCTGCCCTCAGGTCTGGATTGATCTAGGAGGATAGACAGATCCAGAGCAAACTGTCCTGCTTCCTAGTGAGACTGGGTCTGAGACCGAGAGAGCAACACAAAGAGACTGAGATGGGCAGAGAGCCGGAGAGAAAAAAAGAGGAAGGGAAGGAGGGAGGGAGAAGTAACACAAACATAAACAGGATGTTGCTGGTATTTGGGAATTTTGACTTTGAAAAGAGCTAACCACACACTTTTATGTTTATCATTAGTGTTGTTTTTTCTCCTACACATACATGATTTCATTGGTGTACATGTCATGCTGTTTTTGCAATTGTCACAAAGTGGTAAGCTATTTACCTGTAGCTACGCACATTATTCAGCGTCTTGACTAGAGCCAGCAGAAGGACTACAAGAGGAAGAATAATGTCTTCCTGTTTGCAGAGTTCGAAACACTGAAACAACATGACATGGTCATAAACAAGTAGGCAGTACACACACACACAAGAGAATAAATCAACACAGTCCCCTAGACTTCAGACAAATGTGCACAAGAGATGATACCAAAAACAGATTCAACCTGCAAAATGGAGCACAATAAAAGCGAGGCCTCTGAAAAAAAAAAAAAAAAAAGCTGCTCCCAGCCTTTTTAGATGGACATTTCAACAAACCGTGTTGGACAACAATGGCGGGGCCGGCCTTTTGATGTGCGTTAGCACGACACGTGAAACTGAGCATCCTGTTTCCTGGGCTGTGGCCATTATCCCCTCACCAACACGGTCTTGGCAGGAGAAACGACCCACTCAGCAAATGCTTCTATCAAAAGCCACTCTTTCCAGCTCTCCTTTTCCGTGTCCAGTGCCCTGTGCTATGCTTACACTTTCACGCTGTTCCGGCAAGTCAGGAGGTGGTGTTTCCCCCCCCCCATCCCCTCCCCGGTGACTGCTAGCACTACCACTCAGGGCCTGTTCAGCCTCAGACAGCACTGACCATGACTCACAATCTGGTGGGGTTGTCTGCCAAGCCCCAAACACAATGGTTACTGTAGACAAAGCCCCCTTTCTCAGAAGAATGCCAAACATGTCTTAACGGTTTCCGATACTGTACATTCGTCAGCTTGTGTTACTCGTCAAGCCATGCAAGCTGAAAGGTGCTCTGCGATGGGCCTCCCTCAGCTCCACCGAGTTTACCAGTCCACACCGGTTACGTGAGCCCTTTGGAGATAACAACATATAGAGCTTCTTGATGTACAAAGTGTACTGCGTTCAGATGTATTTGGTCTATCCTAGATGTGACCTACATATGAGTTGTACTTCTCTAAAGTGTCCTGTTTTTTTCCAAGCCACCAAAATGATCTTATCAATCCCCACAGGTGTTCTCAACCTAGAATGGCAGTTGGAACACATAACAGAAGAAATATAGAACTAAGGCCAAGACCTGTTTTTCCAGCACAGGGAGTGTAGAAGGGTTTGAGTGTTCTTGTAGATGTGTGTCTGACTGAGGGGCACTTATGTAAACCTAAATGTCACATTAGACACTTTAAACCGATTGGGATGGCTACAGGAGGTCCTGAGGCCTCCACAGTCACATGTGTAGCCGGTGTGTGGTGAAACTCACTCCTCAAGTATGTAATGGGCCACCAGCGTCTACGAATTGCTAGCTTTTCGTTGGCGTAGTAGGTAGTGTTGGCGCTTGGGAAGTCAGAGGTGGTAAGTTCGACTCTTGATTCGGAGCGGACAGTGCCTCTGACGGAACTTGCAAGATCACATCTGTTACACATGCACTCTCTGGTTTTTGTATTCCTCACCTGCCTTCTATCACTTTCTCTCATTCTACCACTCCCTACGACTCCCACATCACAAGTCAGTCATGTTCCTCTTTTACCTGTATGTTCTGTGTGTCTCTCTCCCGTCTCTCTTGCTTTCTTCCCCCCTTCTATCCAGTAATTAGAATAATTGAAGTGTACGCCTGGTCAAGTCTTTAACCTCCATCTTGTTTTCCTCTCCACTTTTGAAGAATTCTTGGAAAGAAAACTTTCATGCCATCCCATGCTGTTGAGGTGTGTCTGAGAAGGAGAACCACAGAAAGGAGGAGATGCAGTTGACGGCCGTTAGGAAATACGAGACGTAGCTAATCTCTTTCTATTCAAATACAATAGAGAGAGATTTAAAGGGAAGGCGTCATTGCTTCGGGGGAGTGTGATTAGTGTTGTGGATCAATTTGTCCTAGTGAGTACTTACATCATGTTTTGTGGATACATGGGGCTCATTATGTAATCCGATTCCTGTGTTGACAATGGATCCTCTATCACACAGCCGTCCGACGCTGAAGTTGGGCCTCGGCTTCTGGTGCGTCACGCTGTTATGATAGTCATTAGCGGTATTGTTTTCTGCAGGGCTGTTAGGCACCTGTTAATCATTATCGGGCAGGATACAAAAGGGTTTCGATTGAAACTGGTGGACGGATTGACTCGCTGCTTGCGTGGCAAATGTTACCTACACCACAGCATCCATTCGGAATCGGTTGGGTGCCGCAAGCTTTATCTGTTAATTAAATCAGGATTCTGCAGCCTGGCGACTGCCAGAGTACCACATGAATCTGGACATGTTTCCAGTTGGTTTCCCTGATAGCATGTGTAGCAATGTGCTCTTCTGGCGGGTTGGGAAGACAGAGCTGCTGTGGATCGGAAATATTCAAGGACCCCCTATCAGCTATATTATGGGCTGGCAGCTGTAACTGACTATCTCCTTGTGATTTGTCTTTCCCTTTCCTAAACAGTTCTTAATTACAGTGGCAGCCAGGCCATGCAGGTGGTTTGACGTATTGGTCTGTCTAGTAAGCAGAGGCCGTGTGGTTTCAGGTGCACTTGAATCATGCATGAGGAGTGGCAGTAGGCCGATCCTGTCTCCTTGAGTTTTAGACGGTGCCGGCCTCACTTCTCACCTCTCCGCCTCTGACCTTCTGGATCTGTCTATCCTCTTGTTTCTATTCACTGGTTGTCTTTCCTTTGGAACCTCAGCCGTGCCAGATAAGCAGCGCCAGGGTACAAAGGTCACCAGAGACGTGGGAATGGTGGTGTCCATGTTGGTCCAGCTCCAGGAGAGCCTTGGTTCGCCCAGACGGACTGGAACATTCCCAGAGTCCCCAAGGGGGAAGACTGTATGCTCACAAATAACAAACATACCATTTGTCTCTTCTAGGGGAATCTCCCCCTTTCTATATTAATCCCTCTCTCTTCCTTTATCTAGATCCCTCTGTCTCACTCTCTCTATATATTTCAGTTTCTCTCTCTGTGTCTCTCTCCATCTAGCCCTCTTTCTGTTTCTCTCAGTTCTCTATCTTCCGCTTGGGGCCCTCTGGCTCCCTCAGAAGCTCCACAGAGTTGATTGCACATTTCTCAGGTGATCTTCTCTGCAGGCTAGGTTTAAGCACAGGGCACACATGCACCATGTGAAGCGCCCCGCCTCTACGTCACAGAACCTGACACCAGCAGCACAACAGAGCCGGGATTTACCCCTCGGGGGGGGGGGGGGGGCAGGAAGTCAAGATAAAGAAAATCAGCTTCTTATTCCTCACAGGAGGAAACTGCTCGTCTGATGTCAACTGCTGGAATGCAGGAAGGCTTTGTTTAGAAGACTGTAAATCCCCCCCCCCCCCCCCCCCCCCTAACTGTGCCCCATCATACACCTGGTGTCACAGTCCTCAACCACTCTGGGGTCCACTGCTTATGGAAAGTGTGTGTGTGTGTGTACTTTTGGGTGTGCCTTTCACACTATCTCCCAAGTACCTCGACAATCTTGGTCATTTACATGAGCGTTGTGTCCCTTGCTCATTTCTGGGAGGTTAAGGCGAGAGCTGAGATAGGAGGATTTCCAGTAATGACTCTCAGGATTCAGCATCCATTTTTTGTATCTGCTGTCTCCGTGTGGCTCAGAGAGAGAGAGAGAGAGAGAGAGAGAGAGAGAGAGAGAGAGAGGGAGAGAGAGAGAGAGAGAGGGAAGGGAACCGTAGGTTCACCAGCAAATTACTGGCAGTGATCCTCTCTAACAGCCAGTGTGGGAAGCGAGCGATAAGTATCCGCATTCCGTGCACTTATTTGTATGTAAATGCAGTGACGCGGTGACTCACTGCTGCTGAGTGCGTGTGTGCTCGCGCTAGCGTGTGTATGGGCCCTGTCATTGTTGCTCTAAGTCCGCCCCCGCTGTCCCGTCTGAGCTGAACTGCTGCTGGAGCAGAGAGAGAGTTTAGGAATGCACTAATCATGCACCTCTGCCAGCCTGCCCGACCCAACCTAGCCCAGCACAGCCTTGCCTAGTTCATCCCAGCCCAGCACAACCTTTTGTCCAAACTATAACACAACAAAACCCCAGTCCAGCCCCTTTTTAGGTACATCTGCCCCCTATCCTCCAATCAACGAGAAGTGGCAAGTGTCACTTTTGGGAAAAGCGTGTTGTCTCATTCCACCAGGACACCCCCCTAGCCTTCCCAGACATCCCCCCCCCCCCCCCCCCCCCCCCCCCTCCTTGTGCCATGACGGGAATGTTGTGACACAATCCGTAATCCGGGCTGAATCGTATCCCCTCAGCTCTGAAGCCCAGCCAGACAAAAGGCCTCATTCATAATGAATGGTGTCTGATCAGAAGGGCCGTTTCCCACTTTCCATTTTCACTTGCACCTGCTTGACATCCTGCACCTGCTTCACGGAGTTTAAGCAACGTTTACAATGGTTTACCTCAAGAATGACACTAAAGACACACAGATGAAATAAAAATGACGTTCCATACTGTGGTGGAGTAAAAACGACCTGGATTGGTCTCTTCATGAAATTAAATGTCTTTAATTTCATATTCTGAACGATATCTTTGCAGCCGTGAACTTTTAGACCACAGACAAGAGTCAAGCACTCCCTGTAAATATTGTGTGCAAGGGAGAGCATCGTATTGGACGTCTCCGCTTTGGCTTCTTCTCAGCCTCTGAAGTAGGCTTATCTTCTCCCTGAGCAGAAGAACTCGAGACATTCTCAACTTCTTCACTTTGTTTTTCTTTCAGTGCCAAAGGGAGTGTAATTGCTTGGGTATATCCAAGCCAAATATTTTGGATGATAGGTTGTGTGATGTTTAGATTTATATATCTTTTCACACTGCCATCTGCTCTCTGTCTAATTTTTGGAGCGCTTTTTTTTCTTCTTCTTTCACCTGAGGTTAGTTATCCACTTAGCTGTGGACACTCACTAAGACATAGACAGTTCAGTGGTCAATCTCTGCATTAACCGACACTAGTACATTTTACACTACAGTGTACAGGCCACCTGATGTATGCTGCCCGCTCTCCCAGAGTCAGTTTTGATTAGTCATTCCAAATGGTATAAGCGGAGTAATTTGCTGTCTAATGCAATCGTCAGGGACAACTACAGTAAGGACTTGTTGTAAGCGCATCAGCAGGAGTTGTATGATTTTTGGTAGGTGAGAATTTAGGTATGGTGTCACAGGAAGTTTTCAAAATCCAGGAAGTGTTTAAATCCTGAAACGAAATATCCCCTGGCCCAACTGCTTCTGTAAACAACACGTCACAAAGAGAATCTGATGAATGCTTATTTAACCTCATACACTTCGCTCTGTCTCTGGTTTTCATCCTCCCTCTCTCCCTCCCTCTCTCCCTCCCTCTCCTGGCTTCACACCGTCTTGTTATTTATTTGCGAGAAGAGAGAAGAGAGAAGAGTAATCGAGTCATTGGAAAAGTATTATTTTATTTTTTTATGGGGTTGTTTGTTTACCCGTTTTGGGAACAGTCTTGGCTGGAGGCTCTAATGCAGCTGAGCTGAAGCTCTGACAGTGTCATCCAGAATGGAGCTGAGCATCTATCAGATAGACCAATGAGGAATGTGAGGGGCATCGACACCTGCAAATGTCACTTCTGGGGGACAATGGAAATTCAGACTGCTGCACAAGCAATCCCTCGTCCAAGCTTGAGGGGACATCCTTCCAGATTTTATTTTCCTCTTTTTACAAATCCCTTTTATAAAAGAAATGTGTTCCTAACCTGTAATTTTATTTTAATGATGAGCTGTAATTATCCTTTATACCCTTGTGTAGGCCCACATTTTGGTGCTGAGCACTGAGCAAATCGGTAATTACTTAAGTGGCAGGCTCAGCATTAAAATAGAATGTCTCAGATGCAAAAAATATTGATGTTTTTCATGACAAAAATGAGGTCATTGGTTTATCTAAATGCTGTTAAATTAGAAAGTAGTTAGTGCTGTAACCAATTTTTATTCTTGACTAACTAGTAAAGTTGGCACACGACTCAGTAAAGCTCCGTGTTTATGAGGGCTTGGTTCCTGCTACCTCAGACATACTCTGGTATAAGGCCATCAGCATGCTTTGGTTCATTGGTCCAATCAGTTTAATCATTAACAAACTATTGGATCTTGTATGCAGTATAACCAGGAGGAACAGCCATACAGATCATGTTTGTGCTACAGTGCTGAAGGTTATCTAACATGCTTTATTGAAGTCTGTTTTGATAAAGGCTTAACTGTGGGCCCTCTGTCTTCAGCTGAGATCCACACTTTGAAGTTTCTCCCATCGTACCATCGTTCTGGAAGCCAACCTCCCATTCCTCTTAAGCTATTTTCCCAAACAAGCCAATACAGTTATGCAACACACTCGTAAAAAAACAGATGCTTATCCTTTCACCTCAGTTCACCCGCTTTAGTGGTTAAACAGTCAATCAATTAGTCAATCAATCAAAGGCTCCTCTGTATTCTGTATATGTTCAACTAAATAATCTGTTCCCTTATGGGAAAATTGCCATGAAAGTAGTGTGACGCTATGCGGCCATCTCATGATGTTTGGCCCCTTAGAGAAAAGCAGTTGGTGTGTTAGTGACATGCCCTACTGTGAACCAGTTCTTTGAAGTAGTGTTGAGGGAGTCTCCCTGCACAGCAAGTTCTGACAAGAGAGTGGGGTTAGTATTATTAATAGTGCTGTTATTTAAGATCTGCTTCCCATTCATCTTTTGATATATGTATAGATTTTAGGTTTATTAAAACCTTCTGTCCAGACTCCTGCCTCTGGAGACAACCAGGTTTTAAAAGTATAAAATGACTCCAGATATCTGAAGTGATTTGGAATTTCACTCATCCAATTTTCTCAGCATTGTAGAAGAAGTAAATCGCTGGTAAGATGTTGACATCAGTTTCAAATTGCTCATCAGCCCTTAGATCCCATGCCGTAATTACAAACTTCAAATCAAAGAACACGTTTTCATCTCCGCTTACGGGAATTAAACAGCAGTGGTCATGATGCACTGCAAGTCCCAAGACGATACATCGTCGTTCAGTGACGATAGCACTATCAACCTGGCTCATCTGACTGTATTTACCCTCAGAGGGGCTGTTGTTATCTGAAATGAGAGGCTGCAGGGGCCGTTTAAACTGCAGCCTCCCATCCTGGTCTCCCATCCTCACCTAGTGAGCCCCCCCGTCCCCACAGCCAAACTCTCTCTCTCTCTCAGACCTTCACTGTGTCTGTCTCTGTCTTCCTGCCTCTTTTCCCTCCAAAGTGAGTGGAGGTGGGTGGCAGGGGGAGAGGCTGTCACAGATAACAGGAGTCAACTCACATCTAAGAGCTGCTTGATACCTCAGACTGCTGGAATTAGTACTTGCAGCATGTTCTCATTGTCGTTTCTATTTAAAGAGTATCACTTTTAAACTCAGCACCATTGTGTGTGTTTTTTCCCCCCGATGACTTGGTCTACTCTCCTTTTGTTTCTCCTTCCGTTCTTTGGAAGTGCAAAGCATGCAGTGACATAAGCATGCTCAAACCCCCAATCAGTGCTTCGATATTAATGTGCCGTTTTTTTCCCCGTTAGTGAGCTTAATAACCGTGGTTTTAACGGTTTTAATTGCACTTGCTATTGCTCTATATGGCCAAGCCCGGGGAAGGCAGATGGTGTCTTATATCTCCCTGGTGTATTGTTGCCTTTGAGGAACGTAGCAGCAATGGGCAAAGTCACCATGCAGGGAAAATGTCTCTCCTAAAAGGATGAGGACCATTTGACACAGTTGGGTTCAATGCCGGTGGATAATGAAAACCTAATCAGAGCGGAGATAGGGCTGGCCTTTAACCCAAGCCTAAAGCGAAACAGTTCTGGCTGTGAACGTTACACTTCTCTGTTGACTCCAGTGGGGATTACCTAACTTAATTACACTATCTAACCACACATAGAAGTTTCCCTCCAACCAGCCTCCATTTGTTCTACCATGTGATTCCACCCACACACGTGGAGGCAGCCTCCAGTGCCGTGTGCTGCTCGGTTTCTCTACGTGGTGTGTGTGTCACTGTGTGCTAGTTCATAGAGCTTCCTCAATATCAGCCAGCTCCACCTAGCATGACATGAAGCCTACACCTAAAGACAGATCCCCTCCACCCCCTAGATAAGCCATATGACACCAAACATCACTGGTTAAACATTTGGTGGAGTTGCAGAGTGAGGACAGAGAGTTAAGAGCTGTTTCACTGACTTATTTTCTTGTTGGTTTTGGAATCTTATTGTGTGCGGAGTCTGGTGGAGGAGGATAAGAATAGCCCAGCTCTGAGAGAGAAAGAGAGAGAGGGAGCGAGACATCTCTCCGTGGGGTCCCTCGTGCAAGTCCTCTGCTTACAGAGCAGATTGCTTTTTGAAGTTGATCTGTCTTTCCCATCATTCCTGGAGCCCTCAGTCCTCTGTCAGAAGTCAGCAGCAGCTTATTATGGCGGAGCTGGTTTGGCCCACACCCACGCCACGTCTAACTAATGGGCGGGTCTGAAAGCCAAACACGCCCACCCTTCACCGTGTATCACTCAGTTAACACCGCAGAATTAACCGAACCATGACCGAACACTCGCCAGCCACGGCGATCTGGGACGAAGTCAGTCCGCCCTGGCCATCCGCCACATCAGTGTAATCACTCAAGCAGACTACATGTTCATGTTTGTCTGCTATGGAGCTGGGGGGGGGGGGGAAGAGTTGGTTTATTGACTTAAGAGTCTGCCACTCATCCTTCCCTCGTGAGAGATCTCGCTGCAAGAAAGCGAGGGAATGTGGTCCGGTGGGCCAACACAAACCCTCAGAAACCCCATCCACGTCCTTCCTGCTCCGCCATGGCTGCCGCTGTTTCACTGGAGAGCAGTCTGGCGGTTTCATACCCGCTCCTCTGATACTGCAGCCTGGCTGGACGCTCAGTGCTCGCTGCGAAGGCTCATTTAGGACTCATTACACAGCCCACAGAACACAAGGCTGTCTATTGGCTCACACACAGGCGTGCTGTGCGACTCCCTCATTGATAATTTGCATCTGACGGGGGTTATCGATTGAGACTCCCACCTTTCTCATCAGGAGGACATCAAAGTCCATATTTTATCTACCGTCTGTGTCTGGCACACAGAGGACCATTGACGTTAACCATTCACTATCATTAGTTACAAGGAATATTGATACTTTATGCTCCCACTCTGAACACAGTGAATGATCTTTGAGTTTCACCACCAACTCTATAATGTGTTGCAGGCATTCATGTTGCCACAGAGAAACCCAATTGATGTTGGGAAACACTGCCTGAATTCAGAAAGCATGTCAAGACTCCCCAAACTGTGAGGCTCTCTAATAAATTATGACCTGTCCAAAACAAGTTATGTATGTCTTGGAGATGTATGGAAATATATGTATACTTGAAAATCTTTTATTATGTATTCACTTACTCCATACTATCCTCTACTAGCTATACCTATCTTTGTAAATACTGCACCTACTTAGTTTGTTACGATAGATGGGATTAAATCATTCAGTTAGCTTCTCATTAGTTAACCTTCAGAAACGTAGACTCTTCTCCTCCTTCCTGGAAAATAAACTGTAACAAATCTCCCTTCTGGTTGCACTTATTGCCTCCTTGTGTTTTCTGAGACTCCAGTTCCCATATTCCCTTTCGGCATATCTGTTCCCCACCACCCCCACCTCCCTCGAGATCCCGGTGAGGAAATGAAAGGGAAGTCTGACACGTCTTCCCTGCGACCTCCTGTTTTCTTTCTGATGTTCAGAGGGCCGTCAGTCCCAGCTGCAGACATCCCCGAGGTCTGTGTGGTAGGTAGCTAAGCGTGCCAGGCAGGTATGCATCTACAGACATCAGTCTGCCACGTGTTTTAGAAGAACGAAGCGTGGAAGCTTAGCACCGGCTCAACTGCGAAGTTCTCAAGTATAGTTTTCCATGCCGTTTGAATATCGATTTCCATCAGGAGCGACTCCATTGGAAGTCGTGAAGCATTTTGACTCGATGTATGTTTGGGAAACAAGCCTGTTGCAAATTGTTCATCAATTTGAGAGACAAATCGCAAGCAAACCACGGAATCTGGGCGCTAGCCTGTTTGTTCAATGCACTTCTCCAACATTCTGCAAGGAAATTCAGTGACTGATTGCCTGTTATGTAAACAGAGTATCGTAGGTTTTCCCGCACGCCAAGTTCTCCAGAAATAAATAGCTTTTGATGTAATGGATTAGAGCTGATGGATTCAGTGATGTGTGGTAGAGGAGGACTATCTACAGGCTGTTGTTGAGGTGACATATGGTAGCCATTACATACCATTTCCACATAGACCAGCCGGTTTAGAATTGCACCTCTCCACACATGTGGACTAAGATGGGAGAAAACATGGTCAATGTGTGATATTTACATTTATGCATTTAACAGATGCTTTTATCCAAAGCGACTTCCAAGAGAGAGCTTTACAAAAGAACATAGGTCACTGATCATAACAACGAGGTAGTCCCAAACATTGCAAGCAGCCAAAACATGAAGCATACATTGTGAAAAAACTAAACAAGTGCCAAAGGGAAGACCCATAAGAGCATGCAGTTATACAAGTTACAAATTAAAACAACATGAACCACAAAAAGTGCAGGACTGTACCTGTAGAAGAACAATCAACTCGGTCATGTACACAAATGTAAGGTTTCTGGAGGACCTTTAGGACTGTATTCTCTGGCAATACAGCCCACCAATCAGGTGATGATGTTGGGGGCTGAACATTTGTCCTGACTCTGGATGGCTAATGTGTGATCTCTTTTTTTTTCGTGCATCCCTTTTCACGTTGAAGTTTATTTTATTTTTTTCATGATGGGTGAATTGTTCCTTTTTAGATGGAGAAAGCGTCTTTGTCATTTCCAGTTTTGCCTAGGGTTGTTTGCGCTCAGTATGTTTATTTTAAAATCTTGAGTACTGGATAAATACATTTGCATTTCTTCTTTCTTATACATAGGTCCTACTACCCCTGCTAGCTGGCTGCTATGTGCCCGGCTTCACTGCTAGCCAGCATCTCTGTGGTGCTATTGATTGCTCTATGAAAGCAGAGTAGCCCCCGAGTTGATGAAGCTGTGAATGAGAACTCGACCACAGCCAAGAAACCCCAGAGGAAGACGCCAACAAAATGCAAGAGTCCCACAAAGGTAGAGAAAACCTGAATGGTGCTGTGCGAGGCTCAAACTGGCAGAGGCTGGTTTCATTACAAAATAAAACAATCAAAAGGATGTAGAGCAGATGGCTCTCCTCTTTAGTGGTGGAGGGAAGGTTCTAGTTGGCTCCCTGTTCAGTACCGCTCTCCCAATTTTTTTCGCGTCGTGCCCAGCCACAACTATCACAATAACCAACTGTTCAGCTGCTGTGCTCAGAATTCCCCTGGCTGTCAGATGAGCCTGCTTTGTGCCTGGTTGCTAGGTAGCCCCAGGGCCGATGGATTCAAGAGGCTGGGAAAAGGAAATTATGGGATAGCTTGGAGACACTATTGTAAACTGGCACATTTTAGTACTGTAACTGCAGATCGGGGAGGGGGTTGGTCATGCGTTGGATGTGCATGAGAGCAAGATAACAACAGGCATTCCAGGAAAAAGGGCTGTGGAGAATGGGAGTCTGTCTCCCAGGGCTGTGGGGTCAAAGGCCCTGTGACGTGCTGACAGACACAATAGGAGTGGGTCACGAGATAAGCAGCCATTAAAGTCAAGGTTATAAATGTAAACATTATCTTTCTCGCCAGTCCCTCCTGCATCAACCCTGACATGCACTCCAGCAGCGATGCCCCCCCCCCCTCTCCTTCAGCAGGGGGCTAAAAGGCCATGCACGCTTGTCCATTGTACTGGGAAGGGAGTGAGGGGGTGGGGGGGGCGGAGAGGAACACATTTGTGTCAGAGAGAGAGATGGAAGCGTTTCCCTTTTGAGACGGGGTCGTTCTGTCTTTGTCTGCCGGCTCCCAGGCCGCCCTACCCCTCGCGCTTCCCCGGGTCTCGCGTGGCTGTGTGTAGGGCCGCGAGCGTTCAGATGACGCGCTGAACGGCGAAGAACAATAGGTGTTAGCCCATCGGCTCTGCTCCTGCTGGAAAAGTCCACACACCAGGGCTAGCTGGGGGGGCGGGGGGGTCAGGTTGGAGGGTGGCTGTGGAGTAGGGTTTCTAAATGTTGGGCCGTGAGCAGCAATGCTTCTGGCATGTCGGGTTGTTGGATAAACGTTTTTTGTGGTTGGAAGGCTCTGTGCAAACACATTACAAGGGGTAGGAGGTGCATTGGGGGGGGGGGGGAGAGGAAATGTTCGTGCCAGCGCCGGGGCGAAAACAAGATTATGGGGTTAGGCAAAATACAGGGCGGCTAGCTTCCCTGCTGCCCTCATGTACGCCATGCACTGTCACCCCGTTATTAGAGCTTGTTTGCAGGGATAGGTTTCATTACAGGCCTGAACCCCGGAGCAGGGCTGGTTCCACAGCTCCAGCAGGCTCCTTCAGCCCAGTCCCACAGTACCTTCTCTGTTCTCAGTTCCAGGCCCTGACTGTGACTGGGGGGCAGATGGTAAACCATTCATGTATCAACAGACGAGCCTGCTTATGTCTGAGGAGGAAGGTTGTATAAGGGCAACATGGTTCTGTTTGGAAGAAGGATGGGCAGTGACAGTGGGATCTGGCTGTGGGAATGATTTAACATGCAGGTCGCTCTGGGGAGTTTTCACCATTCCGTTTTCAAGTGAAGAGTATCTTCTAGAACCAGCTCTTGCGGTTGCCAAATATGGACCCATAACCCCCCGGTGTGTTTGCAGTTAGCGTGAGCTCCTCCCTGGTCAAACACAAGAGAGAACAAACAGATGACTTACTGATACAACCCTCACTCCATGCTGCTTAAGTCCTGCTTATCAGGACCAGGTCAGCAGTGTTTATGGAGAGTCAACATGCAGAGGTGAAGACCCCCCCCACTCCCCCCCCCCCCCCCCCCCCTTCCCTTAACACATGCACTCCTGACCTGGGGGGATTTAAATGATGATCTCTTGGTTCATTTTGTCACTCTACTGCATATTTGACATTTTACTGGAACATAAATCCATATGTGGCATGTGTGCGTGTGTATTTGTATGTGTCATGGTAACCAGTCTGTAATCTTTTCAAATGCTCAGCCCAACCAAGACAACACAGCTCTAGTTCTTATTTAGTTTTCTTATTTGGATTTGGTTATTCAGAGCCAAGACTCTATCCGTCAGATAATTTCACCCAAGAGCTACATACTCATTAGGAAATTAGAAGCAAAACCATGTAATTAGATAATTCTTCATATGACTGGAAGATTGCACAGACTAAACATGATCAGGAAACATCATGCATTCATAAGTATTGCATGCATGTGTAGACCAGATCATCCCCATAGTTTCAATATGTTTTTTCCCCAATTAAACATTTCTCACTTGAACCTGTCATCCTCCCTCCCCCTCTTTCTCTGTCTTTAGCATACTGATTACACTTCAAATTTAAGGCTTTGAATAAAACATGTTTAGAAGAACTCAGGAGCAGGATACCAATTGAAATGATGAACATGTTTATACCTTTATAAGTTTAAGACCTGTTATGGTGTTTGAAACGGAGCCCAGGTTTCTCACAAACAGACCGGTAGATACGTTGAAAATATTTTATTATTGACAACCTTATTCCCTCAAGGGAGGGGTCATAGAGAGGTCATGGCCACACATCTGCTGTGGTCAAGGTCAGAGGCTGGTCAGAGGCTTTGAGGCAGGGCAAACCATTTGACCCTGCAATAGGACTACCCTTCAGGCCACCAGCAGACAGGATCAGTATGTGGGTGGATGGGTCTGAACAGAGGCCCTGCTTGGAGCCCTGGAGCTCTGTGATGCTGGGCCGGAAGTAGCCATTTTAGGAGACTAGCCCCTGAACCTGTGAATGTCTCCCAAGCCACCCCCCTTAACACAAATCCACACAAACACACACACACAAACACACACACTCATAACATGCCTGGTCAACTGCATGCTCCTGCCAAACTTGCGCTTAACAGCGTGGTATAACGGGCCTGGCACATGGAGTGTTCTCGGACCCAGTGGGTCAGCACAACACGTTAGTGTGTCGCTGATAAAGGCACGGTCCAAACCGTAGTAGATCTCTCTCTTTCCAGCCTGCTCTCTCTGACCAGGTCTGAGGGATGCACAGAGGAGTGCTGAAGCGAGCTGAGCTAGCACTGTACGTTAGTGCTGGATGCTAGACCTAGACTGTAGTGCTGGGTGTGTCAGAAATGATGGACCAGCAGGAACAAACTGAGTTGTGTGGCAGTTGTGTTGCCCTTATGTCGAGCAAACATTATTGGTCATTCTGTTAGTGGGATTTTTAAGATATCTTGTCAAAAATGTATGGTAAAAAGTAATACCATCTTTTTTTATGTGTTTATAGCAATGCTTTTCATCGACCTTGAATGTTATAAATCCCATTTTGGAAAAAAAAGGCAACGGTTTCACAGCCAATACAATCTGTTGTGTATGAGAATGTCCTTCTACGCTGCTTGACTGTCTGTCCCAAAGCAGCCTTGTAAAACCAAAGGTTCATTGGAATTTTGGTCCAGCTGAATTCCGGTGAAAACCCAACACGCATTCAGAGATGGGGGGAGAGAGAGAGAGAGAGAGAGAGCCAGAGTGAGAAGGTTGCAATAGACATGGGTGATAAATCCTGCCTCCTGGGTCCTGAGGAAGCTGGCAGTGACCTGGAGTCTCAGGGATGGTTTATGGTTGTCCAGGTAGTTCACCCGTAGCTCCGTCTGTCTGGGAGCCTGCACAGCAGTGGGAGGGGCTGCGTGTTTGTGCATGGGACGGGAGTGCCAGTGGGGCTGGAGCCAGGCACTGACTCCACCTGCCATCCTTTGCCCATCCTGTGGAGCAGCTGAGGTTGTGGATGTGGACTCCCAGCTTGTCAGACAGCCTGCCCGGTTGGATCGCTGGTCGTTAGACGGTACCTTCACTGTGAAGGATGGAAGCCGGTGCTGGATTATGTATTCTGTTAGGGGGAGAAGTTAGTAGGACCAGGCAGTTCTATCACAGCTTCCAGATCCTGCTAGAGCTTTGTGCATACCTCCAGAGATCTAACCTTCCCAGAGACCCTGTGGACCCTGGCACACTGCTGGCCTGTGGTGTTCCATAACCTCCAGCTCCGGATTGACTGCTTCTGTCTTAATCTCTGGCAATCACACAGAAACACACACACACAGCAGACCCCATAGCCCTGTGTGTGAGCGGACTGTATGACGAGGCACACGGCAGTGGTCAGGCAGGATCACCTCTGGTTCCGCTGCGACCGCATCGCTACATCCCCGTAATGAAGTGGCGGGGTGATCAGTGCACACAAGTCGTTAAGGCCGCAGTACCGCTTGTCCGCCACCGACAGGCAGCACCACGCAGGAGGCGCGCCCTCTGCTTGTTTATTCATAAATCCGAGCGGTAAGTGGACAGGGCGCTGGCACACGGACAGCACCTCCCCGGCCAGGTGGAACGGAACCTTTCTGAGGTGAGAGAAGGGAGGGGAGGGGGGGGGTGGCCGTAATGGCGCAGTGATGAGTGTTGAGGAAGGGCATGCGAGGCATTTGACCCCTCACTTATTAGGCTCGGGCTTGGAGCCGCCCACCGTATCGGTGTTTGTTCTGCCTTGAACATGTCGTCTCATTCAGGACTAGATAAGGAACACTGTGTACGCACACATCATTCCTCAAAAGGTCTCTCACCACAAAGCTAATAACAGGTGTGTTTTTTTTCTCCCTTCCACTGCTCCAGGGATGTTACTTGATAATAAAGTCTCTCTGCTCAGAGCAGGTCAGACGTGTTGCTAATTCCGACTGCCACAGATGAGTTCTTAGAATGATAGATGGAAGGAGGACAACATTTTTCCACACACTGACGCACACATTTGTGCACGCACACACACACACACACACATTGGCGTACACGCGTTGGCGCGCACGCGCGCTCACAGCCGCATTCCTAGTAGACGTGACGCCCCAGATGTTGCTTCTTAAGTTCACTTTCTTCCCCCGTGATGGACGGGCTCCAGTGAGCCCCGCCACGGTTCCCCCTCCCGGAAGCTCTCTCCAGAGGCCCTCGCGCTCCCACCCCGCTCAGCCCACGCTGCCTCCACCGTAAACAGGAAGGGGAGAGGAATTCTGGGAGTCGACCACTTCTCTTCCGACCTCACTCCCCCGTTTCCTCTCCCTGTGTTCAGGCGCGCGTCTTTGTCACTTTGTCCGAGACCCCTCGACCGACGGATACAAACCACTTGCGTCCCGGGGCCAAACGGCAGTTTCCACTTCCATGTTGATGGGCACTGCTTGTCTGGGTGATGGTGACTGATGGATATTAGCTGTGTTGTATCTCCTGGGCTTCAACTTGAAGATGCAGTCAGGTTGTGGCTGAAGGTCATGGTGTTCCTTGCCGACTTACTTCATTAGTCATTGTACCTTGGAGTGGTCCTGCATGAGACGTTTGGACCGCTCCAACGTCCTCATCATTCACTGTTCTCTCAGATTGATTATGGCCAAGCATGGAGACAAACACAGGTTGATCTCTCCCTCTTTAGCCTCTGGAGTGTTTGGAGATTGGCTCCGCAGGAAAACGCAATCTTTTTCTGACGTTTGGGGGAGAAAAACTGCCATATATGGATGCGTTGAAATCTCTGCTACTTTTAAAGGGAATACGAGAAACACATGGCCATGTTCAAACAATAGTGGGTGAGAAGGACCGGCATTCATTTCCAACATAAACACGAGAAGGTCTAATTCCAGATTTGAGAGCCTGCAAAGGACTCTGTTAGGTTAACTGCGTGACTGCATGTCTAGTCATCAAACTTCCTGTTGATACAGACTACTGGGTTCTGTGGGACTCCTGGCCTCTCTTGTCGATTGTTTGTTATCTGTGTTTAGTTCTTCACCCCTGACCTCTCGCCCTGACTTGGCAAGACTGGCCCTCTGGTATGTGGACTGGTCCGCTGGGGTGAATACTGGCACACTGGGTCTAGTATTGTACAGTGGGGTTCGTGCAGAGGAGACATGGTGTTGAACCATGTCAGACATTCCTCTCCACGGGTCAGCTGGATCACTGCAGCGTGTCAGCGCCCAGAGGCACCAGGCTGCAGGGAAACTGACACTGCTCCAATGAGCTGCTCAGTATGGGTGTTTAAAGGGTGTTTTGGTGTGTGGGTGTATGTGTGTGTGTGTGTGTTGGACAGAGAGATGGGTTGAGATGGAGAGAGACTGAGAGGGAGAAATGGAGAGATGGAGAGACTGAAAAAGAGAAATGGAGACAGTGTCAGAGACCAGAGGGTTAGCAGTTACCATGAGCATCAGTCAAAGTTGGAGCAGGGGAGAAAGGAGGTTGACTTTTTTTTTTTTCCCTGGAAAGCTGATAAACTGCTTGGCAGGAAAGTCTTTGTAAATGACTACATTCCTTGTTGGCCCTGTAAGGCTATTTTTACCATTCAAGGGCCTACTCAGCAGCCAGCTTTTGTTCGCCCTGCAGCGCGAGACAGGAAAGACTGGTCTCTGGGCCCTTCCAGTGGGAGCCTGTCTGTCTTCTACACAGACCTGCCACCCATTTCACTGGGGCAAAGTAGAGCCGGCTTTCTAGGAGTGCATCGTATTTTCCCCACTGATATTTCGTACTTTTATTTCTTCACACTCTATTCACTACTTTTACAAGAAAGTAATGAAAGTTTGAAGGCAAAAAAAATTCATTTAGTATTGTATATTTCAAGAGGAGGCTGAGATCAGAGGCATGCCTCATTGAAGTTACAAAATGTCCTGGGTAAAGTGCAACATTTCTCAGTTAGCAAGTAGCTTTAACCAGACATCAACCCATGCACAAATACACACACACACACTCACACACACATATGCAGACCTACGTCACAGCGATGTTTACACAGTTTGCTGGTGAATTCCGCCGTCATCAGGCCTGCTGTGTGTTGACTGGGCAGGGAGGTGAAAGGTCCCTTCCCAGGCTGTCCTCCCTTGCCTGTGCCTCAGTGCGCCACCAGCCTGTGGCGTCAGGGCTCCCCAGGGCTTCTGGGAAATGAGTGCGATCATTTCCTAAGAGGATTAGGAGAGGAGGGTGTGGGCCCTGGATGTGTCTCGACGGAGGTTACCACGGTGACTGTGAGAATGAACCCGGCTGTCACCGGGGCATCAGCTCAATGTCTTATTCTTCATGAATGACCATGTCTCTGCCTTTTCCCCCCTCTCTTTTTCTCTCTCACTCTCTCACTCTTTTTCTCTCAAACTTTTTCTCCCTTTCTTGTCTCTCTCTCTCTCTCTCTCTCTCTCTCTCTCTCTCTCCTATCTATCTATCTAATCTATCTATCTATCTAATCTATCTATCTATCTCTCTATCTCTCTCTCTCTCTATCTATCTATCTATCTATCTATCTATCTATCTATCTATCTATCTATCTATCTATCTATCTATCTATCTATCTATCTATCTATCTCTCTCTCTCTCTCTCTCTCTCTCTCTCTCTCTCTCTCTCTCTCTCTCTCTCTCTCTCTCTCTCTCTCTCTCTCTCTCTCTCTCTCTCTCTCTCTCTCTCTCTCTCTCTCTCTCTCTCTCTCTCTCTCCTCTCTCTCTCTCTCTCTCTCTCTCTCTCTCTCTCTCTCTCTCTCTCTCTCTCTCTCTCTCTCTCTCTCAGAGTTTGGATGAGCTGGATGATGATGACGGAGTGAAGAAGGACGAGGATATCACGCAGCACAACACGGTGCAGAATGAGGCCATGACCGACCCCGGGGCTGCCCACCTATTACAGGTGAGGGTGTGGGTCCCCTGACCTATGACCACCAATGAAGGCTTCTTATCTGGGATAGGTATAGCTCAGTGGTAAAGCATGTACCCAAACATCAAGAGGTCCTAGGTTCAAGTCTCCTATGTACCATGATACTTTGGATGAAAGTTAAGTGAATACACTTGCATTTGAATCTATTATTGATATTGATCCCTATTGGTGATGTCCGTGCATGCCTGGTGCTCAGTCTGGCTCCTGTGTAGCAGGGCCGCAGCTGAGGTACCTCCAAGCTGCCGAGCTGAGGCACTGTTGGCCAGACAGCCAGACATCCTGGAGCAGGGCTGCCCTAAAGACAGGCAGCAGGCACTGAACAACATGACAAATGCAGTCATCACCTACAAAACGATCTATCTCCGTTACTGTTCAACGTGTTGACATTAGCGGCCTTCTAAGCATATGCCCCTGGCGCTTGGCTGGGATCATCACACTCCTCAGTCTGGACCATTTCTTCTTAAAACGACTGCTGTTAAATTTCACACGCATGCACAAAGGATTGTGAGCGCACACACACACACACAATGTGGATGTGCCAGGATTCTGGAGTGCATCACGTCTCTGTTGTCTGCTGTGAGGCTGGAACCATTTATTTAGCCAAAGTGAGCTTTCCTGGATGATGTGTACTCATAAACACCACATGAATAGGAAGGGTCCAACCAGCACCGTGTGAACGTGACAATCAGGTATCTGCTTCGCTGTTGCGATGATCCACCTTCTCTTCTCTGTACTACAGTCAGGCCTAGAATATTGAGTCGTCTTCACCTCCACCACTCCTAGAAAACCTGGTCAGCTGTACATTTCGACCCAGACATGGTGAAGCCCATCCTGGGTAGACTCACTGCAGGGGAGACCTTTCAACTGGAACCAGATGGGGGCCTCACCTCAAGCCACACCACGTCTCCCCCTGATCCAACTGTCGTCACACTGCTGGTGGTGCTCTCTCAGGGGTCAGACGACGGTAGCTGAGAGAGGAGGGGAGAGAAAGATGGATATGGAAAAAGAGAGAGGAGGAGAGAGAAAGATGGGAGATGGAAAAAGAGAGAGGAAGGATGGGAGAGGGGGAAAAAGAGAGAGAGAGCGAGAGGGGTATGGGAAATAGAGAGGGAAGGAGAGTGAGGCGGGGGAAATGGACAGGGTAAAAGAGAGAGAGGGGGAAAGATGGACAAGGAGAGAGGGAAGTTTTTTACCGTGTAGCTGTCAGACAGACATCGGTGGAGACGGAGCATCCCAAAAATGTGCCGTTTTACCCTGGGCCATTCATCAGAGTAGACAAGTGGTTGCTATGTTGGTCTGATGTACAACACTTCTACCCAGAGAAAACCGTGTGAGGCCTGTTAGGTTCTGCCCTGCTATCAAGATGTCTGGAAGACTCCAAATATTGGACTGAAACACCTACATTTTGGGGTGTTCATGTCAGAGAAGGTCTCTGAAGTGTGCCTGTGGACCTGTGTGCCCTCCGGCTAAAAGAGAAGTACTGGAACTGTGGCTGTTTTGATAAGCACCACTGTGTTTTCCTCCTCCCTCTTGTCTCCCTGCGAGCCGAGTGCAATTTGACTCTGCTTCTCGTTTCACTGCTCATGAAGGTACTCGAGTTTTCAGCCTGTCGCAACACCGTGTGACGAGGATGTTTGCTGATTGTGTCGGCTCGCTTGTGTGTGTGTGTGTGTGTGTGAGAACAGTGAGAGGCTTGTCTGACAATGGCTAGCTCTCCAGCATCTCTGTGTACCTGCTCATTTAGACAGCGCACTCTCTCTCTCTCTGTCTCTCTGTCTCTTTCTCTCTCTTTGTCTCTGTCTCTCTCTTTGTCTCTGTCTCTCTCTTTGTCTCTGTCTCTCTCTTTGTCTCTGTCTCTCTCTTTGTCTCTGTCTCTCTCTTTGTCTCTTTGTCTAGTCTCTGTGTCTTTGGAGTTCTCTGGGGGCCCTCATGTGGTCCTGGTTATCAGGCCTTCTCTCAGTCATACTCGCTAGGGTAAGTGGAGCTGTGCAATGAAAACAATTTCCATGATCCTGGAGCTGTATCAGAGACACAGACTGGAACCTTCTGGAACATTCCACCTCATCATCTGCTTTTAATGTGACGCTTGGTCCGCTGATCACTGTGTACAGGGGGGTGGTTCTGGGGCCTCTTGTCTCTGCTCATCCCTGTGTGTTCTTAGTGTGTGTGTGTGTGCACGCCCTTAATAATCTCTCTCTTGCTCCAATGCAAAGATAACATTTGTTACACCTGAGTAAGATCCTCTACTCTCTTTCTGTCCCCCTCTCTCTGCTCTTTATTTCCGTTTTCTCGCTCGCTCACACCCACACACACACGTACACACTTTTGTGGTGACATCCAACACCTCTTGACAACCCTCATTTGCATTTTTAATTTGCACCTTTCAGTCCAAAAGCGTCAGGCGATTGCTTACCAGCCAGGGAATTCTCCTGAATAAACCCTGCTTTCCTCTCAGCTGAGCACTGTTTGCAAAGACTTTCAAAAGTTTAGTAGTTTTACCTGTAAAAATATTTAAACAGTTTCTCACCTATGTTGACCAAAGCTTACAGGCACATAAACCAAGTCACCCAGAATAATATTTGTCCTTTACTAGTTTTCTGTCAGCCAAAGTAGGTCATGTACCGTACTCCGCTGTTCCAGCGGAATTATTTTCCCCCACCTTCTCAAATGTCAATCATAGTCTTGTATATAAAGGACACATCAAGAATGGAGTGTCTCGGGGTATCAGTAAGATAGCAATCTTTTACCGGCCTTGTAGAGCGAGATGGGTTAAAAATTTGCAGAAAAGGTTTTTTGGCAGTGTGTTAGAATCCAGAAGGCATCTATTGTTGGACTTTTATAAGGCATGCCTTTAGAGATTTACAATTTTTTAATGGGCTGTCAAATTCACAAAAGCTGTCAGATCACAAACAACCTTAAATTCCTTTTCAAGAAATGTGCATGTGATTTATGTGAGGGGAACATTGGCATGAATTATGCATTTGCGATGCATTCATCCCCCCCCCCCCCCCCCCCCCCCACACACACACACACACCAGACATGCTCCCCTCAGTCAGATATGGATTGATATGACACAGCTCTTGTTTGTGTCCAGTCAGCAGTGGGCTGAGACCACAGTCTATAGGTCAAACGAGCCCAGCACAGTGGTGAACTACCTCTCCACCAGTCTTAAAAGAACAGCTCCATAGACCAGAACGCACAGCTACTGCAACCCTGCCACAATGTCAACTCAGTTTTCAATGCATTCAAGTCTCTATTCTATTCCAAGGTTCCAGGCTTGGCACTATTGTGATAATGTTTTCCCGATTTTATAGTATTTGATTCAGTTCAGCAGTTCCTAATGAGAGTGGACCCAGTAGTCAGTGTTAGTGTTGTCTATGTTGTGCCATGTGTCCTCTGTAATCGAGGCTGCTACGATGCCTATTATGGGAGCTGTCAGCTGAGCTCAAGCATGATGAATAGTCACGCGTCCTATAATGCACCCCTGCTAAAGAGGCCGCACTCGAATGGTGTTAACCTACACAACAGACCGTCGAACATTCTTAGATGATCTCTCTGAAGCACTTCAGTGTGCTGAAGTTGGAGAGGAAGGATGAGAAGGTATGGTGGTCTCTCTCTCTCCTCTCTTTACAACTGTCAGAGCACCCTTGCATTCTTTAATGTATTGCCCAGAGTTGGTCAGATCAACACAGACGCTGTAAAATAACATGTTTTCTCTTTATATCTCTGTCTGTCTGCCTCTCTCTCTGTTCTCTCTCTATTTTCTCTCTGCCTCTCTCTCTGCCTCTCTGTCTCTCTCTCACACAAACACACACATACTAAAATATACACGTATTAAAAACTCCAGGAACCACCTTTAGCCTTGATTAAATCTCACCAGCAAGGATTTAGCTAATCAAATCTCCACAGCACCTTTATTTCACCAAATAAAACGGGGTTTTGCAGTCAATTCCTAAGAAAGGACTCACCCCCTGATGTATTTGGTCTACGGTGTAGATGAGCTTTAACTACACCTGAAACAAGGACATGACTGTATCTGAGGAGCTAGGCTGAGCATACAGCTGGTGCTGGTATAGGTGAGGGCTTCTTGGTGATGTACCCGCTATCTTTCCAAATATATTATGGTACATATTTGCATTTAGACAGCCAATCTTGTGTGTCCTATACTGTGCTCTATCTTTCTTTATTAAACAGGTTTTGCAGTTTAAATATAGATGGCTTTCTTTTAAGTGTGGAGCTAACAGTGCTGTGGGATCAGATAATGAAGGCCTTAAAGCCTATGAACGTCTTATTACTTTGGTTTTAGGGCTTTTTCTCTAAACTTCCCTTCCTCTATTTCTCGCTCTCTCTCTCTCATCTCCCTCTCTCCCCTCAAATATACTGTCTCCAGTCCTGTCACTTTGCTGCCATTAGCATCCGGCCCTAACACCCAGCACTAAGTCGTCATCCTCATGGACAGTCATGTGAGACATTGTCATCACAGTAAGCCCTAATCCTTTATGAAGTCAGCAAAGCTCTCCTGAAGCGCCACCAACACCACAAAGTTGTCCTCCCCCGTCACTTTGGAGCCAGCCTCACTCTTTTTCATAGTTTATGGAACACATAACCGCTAGCTCAGAGGGTTTTGTATGTTGTGACTCACACCTATGTCTGATAGGGGAGGGGAGTGGTAGTATCCGTGGACTTTGGAACCATATTCAAAGTGGTTATCCCACAGTACAGCCACACAGGGATGAAAGACACCCTGGGCCTGCCCTGTCGTCCATCCCACATGGCCTGTCATCTAGCATCCCTCTATCCTGCATCCCTTGTCCTCTAGCCTACATCCCTTGTCCTCTATCCTACATCCCTTGTCCTCTATCCTACATCCCTTGTCCTCTATCCTACATCCCTTGTCCTCTATCCTACATCCCTTGTCCTCTCTCCTACCTCCGTCTACCAGACATGCCCTGTCCTCTATCTCCCACACACCCCAGTAAAGCTGCTGGTCCCAGAGGCCAGATGAGGATGGAACCCTTTCACACAGAGGGCTCAGGACACACCGGGGTAATGGATGGGATGTCAGGAAGCCAGGCGAGGCTGGTGCATGCTGGGAAGCAGACATGGGGAATGGCCTCCCCTATAGCCCGGCTCAGAGTGAAGGAAGGAAGGAGAGCAGGGGAGCTCCATCAAACTAGAAATGTTCCAGTGTCAGCCCTGAGCGCAGAGTATAGACACACACACACTAGAGCATAGCACCTCTGAGGAACTGACCTGCTTTTCAGATGGTGGTTTCTTCTCAGAGGAAATCTTTGGGGGCATTACCACCTAGGTATACACCTAAGCAACCATTAGATTATTCAATAATGGAGGGGGTTATGATTAACGTCCTCACCTGGGGTTGCAGAAGGAGATTGCGGTGCATCACTCTG
The DNA here is from genome assembly GCF_021917145.1 of Hypomesus transpacificus. Taxonomy (NCBI): domain Eukaryota; kingdom Metazoa; phylum Chordata; class Actinopteri; order Osmeriformes; family Osmeridae; genus Hypomesus; species Hypomesus transpacificus. The sequence continues at coordinate 1,490,708 of NC_061066.1, forward strand.
GGCTATAAGGGTCTAGCTAAGCTATTAAACTCAGACAGAATACCTATATATCAGCGCTACAGCAGAGACTCAAGCTCAATGTTAATATACAACCTGCAGGCTGGTCCGGAATAGCTATTCCAGGTGTATTTCTGCTAAATCATGTTGCTGGGATGGAATTCAGTTTTTATGGTCCACATGCATGTTTGTTTATATTCTTATTTGATAGAAGTTTTCCACTAACCCTAATCCTATTCTTAGTATCTGATCTGTTAAACATCTTTGTATTGAATTACAAACTGAAAACTTCAGAACATGCCTTCTGTTTGTAAGGTTGTTGTGTTGATGTTGGAGAACATTCTCTCTGGACTGACACAACTCTTCTGCCTTGTTGTTCCAGGATACTCCAAGGTCTGGAAGCGGTCGTCATAAGAGGTAGGAGACTCATCCCTCACAATCACCTTCCACAAAGTGTTGTGTTACGTGCCAAGGGATGAATTACATCAATTTGGGTCATTAATGACTAGTACATCCGCACAAACACATCTGTTCATTTTAGTTTCTTGAAACTGGAATATGTGCACTTATGTCTGCGTGTGTGCATGTGTACCTCGCACTACCAGTCAAGCAGACTGCTCAGAAATGTCATTTCTGACCAATAATGGTCAGAAATGACAAGGCAGCTTAAGTAAGCACGCTCCTCTCTTGGTGTCAGCTGGACGCCAGCAGACGTTTTCCTTAGACTGTCATTCTAGATGTTGGCGGGCGCCCTGGCGAAAATGAAGTGATTTGCTCCAAAAGGTCTGTGGCAGTTCATTTGAAAGGCTGGATCAAAACCAGCCACATATACTGCAGCATCTGACTTTAAGTTCAATCAAAGTCGATATGGTCATAAATATCTCTGATTGCAGCCCATTTTCTCTTCTCACAACTTGTCTGATTGACACGTATTACACAGCACCCCCGAAGCCATTTCGGTCTCTTGTAGATGTGAATTATTTGTGCTCCGATGAAACCGCACTCCCTTCACTGCAACACTTTCAAAGAACAATTTGGAGTTTTGTGCCCCTCTCCTACCCGTCGTCATTAGCATGAGACAATGACCACCAAGCGCTTGTCGAGTCGAGGCGGAATATAGGCCAGGACCACCAGCTGACGCTATCAATCTGGCCAAGCAATTACGCCGGCCTGCGATTGGCTGGCGTGGCCACAGTTGGACAGTCTGGCGAACTGGAGCGGAGAGGATGCCAGGTGGGCACCACAAGGCTGCTGATGAGGGGGGGGGGGGGGGGCTAGCTGGTATAGCGGGTGTGGGCTAGCAGGCATGGGGATGTGCAGGGGCTACCTCTTGTCCCGTCTGAGCTGAAACATCAGGAGAGTGTTGTGGTTTGTCCTCCTTCCTCTCTCGCTTGCCTTGTTTGGTTGGAGTTGTGGTTGCAGGGATTAGATCATTAACATGATCTAGACTGAGTTGGTGGGACATGATTTAGAGCCTAACCAGGCCTGGCGCCTGTGTGCTTCTGCCCAGGATGGTACAGAGTGTACAGTCTGGTGCTGGCTCTGCCTTGTCTGCCCAGGATGGTACAGAGTGTACAGTCTGGTGCTGGCTCTGCCTTGTCTGCCCAGGATGGTACAGAGTGTACAGTCTGGTGCTGGCTCTGCCTTGTCTGCCCACCTGCTGGGGCTCAGCTGATCACGGGCTTCTCATTCGCTCGCTCTCTCTCAGTCTCTCTCGCTCTCTGTCTTTCTGTTCCTGTTTCTCTGTGTCTCTCTCTCTCCCTCCCTTTCTCTGTCTCTCTTTCTCTCTGTCTCTCTGTGTCTGTCTCCCTCTTTTTGCGCTCTGTGTTTCTTATTTTTCTTCCTCTCATTCTCACAGCGGGTTGCTAATTGGCCAGAGTGGGCTGTTTAGCACGGGTGACATGGACACTTAGAGCGGGCTCCCAACAGATGCTGAAAGCCTACAAGAGACTTAAGGTTGGGTGGGTGGGTGTGCGTATGTAAACAGAACATGTGAAGCTGCAGCCTTCCGCTCTGGAGGGGGTTGGGGGGGTTGACAAAGGTCAGCACCAGAGTTGGGGGTCCATGTGCCCCAGCACAGATGTACTGCTGAGTGTGGTGGGTGTGTGTGTGCGTGTGTGTACGTGTGTGTCTATGAGGGAGGTGTGGTCTCCAAGTAGCCTTCACAAGAGAGAGGAAGGAAATGCACTCTTATCTGGGTGTGGGCGAGCACCCTGGGAAGCGTTTCAACCTCTTCCTCTCCATCAGAACCAGCGGGCAGCACTGCACTGTTTAGCACTGAAAAGGAATGAAAGTAGTCTTAATAGGCTTTAGCAAATGTCAAGGAGCCAAAGACTCAGGCTGTCTGTGAGTGTCTGTGTGTGTGTTCCAGTCCGTGCTCATGGGCCTGCTTGAGCGTGCGTGCGTGATGAGTGACAAGTCAGGACTTGTGAAGCGGAGCTGAATGGGGTGATCCACGGGTGGAGGGCTGGAGTGGTTGTCGCCATCCAGGTGGCCATTGTGGGCTTTCACTCGGACTTGTGCTGAAGCAGGCACCCATTTGAGACGTTTTTTCAAAGTCGTCTTCGCTTTCATGAGGGGAAATAGGCGCTTCAGAATGTTCTTTTCAGACACGGGCATAATAGAATGTCATACTTTTCAAAAACTAGAATGAGAAAAACGAACTTCTGTCTCTCTCGCACTCTCTCTCGCACTCTCTCTCGCACTCTTTTTACTGTTGCTTTTTAAGGACTTTTCTGCAGCCCAGAGCCTGCAGCCGAGACAAATACATTCCCAAAGTGAGAGAAAAGGCCCAGCACAATCCTCTTCGGTTCTGAAAAAATTAGTGAGCTGTAAATACTGAAATAAATCAGCTTGGAACATGGGTTGCTCCGGTCCCTGGGTGCCCCTGAGTTGTCTTTAGGACAGAGTGGGACGGGTAGCTGATCAGCGCTGCACACCTCGCCCATTTCTCCTCACCAGCTGACAAACAGGACCACATTGTTTGCTCGTGACATAAAAAGAATGGATGCCAATTCCCGCTCTCTCCAGTCCCTCTGTGTTTGAGATGGACACATATTTTTTAAGCCTTTCATTCCCCCCCCCCCCCCCCCCCCCCCCCCCCCCCCCCCCCCCCATCTCTGCTCAAGTGGCGAGAATAATCTTTTGACAGCTTTTGTGTGCTAATGGAGCTTTGAGGCAGGGGGTGCTGACGAGAACACTGCACAGTGATGAAAAGTTTTTTTTAAATGGATAAAACACTGTTATTTTTGGGCCTAAACAGTCAGTCTATTAGAAGTCCATTGTGTAGACAGGGCTTCAGTCCTAATGGTCAGAAACAGATTTGAGCTTAATGCATTATTTATCGCTATTGACAATCAGTAAGCGTCTTCCTAACTACTTGTGTGTGTGTGTGTGTGTGTATGCCTGCTTGTGTGTGTTTGAATGTGTGCCTGCCTGTGTGTGTGTGTGTGTGCCTGCCTGTGTGTGTGTGCCTGCCTGTGTGTGTGTACCTGCCTGTGTGTGTGTGTGTGTTCAGCTCCTCAGGGCCTGGCTCCGAGGAGGAGTCTGGGGGAAACAGCCGACAGCGCCCCAGCCGCCCCGGGCGAGAGGCTGCAGCCCCCGGAGGCCTGGAGAGAAGGCTGGAGGACCTGGAGAAGGTAGCTGCTGCCTGCTCTGCTGGAGCCTAGCCACCTCACTGTTACTGCTGCTTGCACATAGAAGGGTCCAAACAGACAGCAGCTCTAGCGTGGAGCCCTGTGGGGCGTGCACGTGTTGGTCTGTATGGGTCAGGGTAAGGATCAGATCTGGTCCTTTTTTAGCAGTGTAGTTGACATCTACTGGTGTACTGGCATCTACTAGTGCAGATACACCACTGGTGTCACCTGTCTCCTAAGCTGTCTCCTAGCCCCACACTAGCCTAGCTGTCCAGTTCCTCCAACACTGTAATATCTCCTCATATCTCTTCAACGAGCCAGGATGACCTTAACCATGGAGACATTTTACTTTCCAGCACGGCGTTTATGAACACCCCGGTTCGCTCAGCTCTGCTCCCATCACTTTTCATTGTTAAATGTCAGGGCCGGTCCGGGAGGAAGTGGGAGAGAGGACAGCTGTAACCTGGCCCCCCTACTGGGAGCCAGGTCTCTCTCTCAGCGTGATGGACTGCTATACTGGTCCATCTGTTTATGTTTCCATCTCCAACGTGTTGTGTTACAGGCCTCGTTTACCTGGCTGTTTGTCGTGTTTGACTGATGTTACGGTTTTTATCCAGTTGCAGAGGCATGTGCTGCATGCTTATGTTTCCGTGGTATCCCATTACGGCGGCTTCCATCTTAATAATGCGATTGATGCTTTGAAGCTTGGGTTACTTACGCTTCTCAACATTGGATCAGATAAATACTGCTTTGGACAATCAACCACATCAAGGCTTATTTTTTCTTGTCGTTACAGTCGATGTGTTTCCTTGGAAACCAGTTCTGGCTTATCAACTGTAGAGGGGTGGTTTAGCCAGAAAGGCAGATTAAATAAATAATTCTGTGTACATTACTGCCGCTCCCACCGTTATGCATCCTTTCATTCTGTTTCTCTCCTTCCTCAAGCAGTACTATCACCTGCCCTTTGAGTCTCCTAGTTGACCTTAACGAGTGTTTCTTGTCCTATAAAGTCCTCGGCCTCAACAAAGCCTGTCCTTCTTTCAACACAGGTGTTTGTGTGTGTGTGTGTGTGTGTTCAGGAGCTGGCCATGGAGAGGCAGGAGAATGACAAGCTAGTGAAGGCCCACCAGGACAAAGACGACCTCATCGACAAGCTAAGGGAAGAGATCGACCTGCTCAACAGAGTAAGTCTCACTGCATATTCACCCTTTCTGTCCGCTCGACTCAGACGGTGTGGTGTGTCGGCGCTTTTTCCGTCTCCCCCAGTGAGTCTGTGTTTGAAAACCCAAACTGGCCGTCGGCCGTGCCTGCTCACCTGTCTCTCCCACAGAGGACGCTGCTACTCAGCTGTGGCTGACAGAGCTGGTGTCATGTTGACACAGCGCTGTGCTCCAGCAGAGCACGGAGAGGCCGAGGGGCCCGGGGCAGCGAGTGGCCTCGCAGCTGTGTGTGTAGAACCCACCTCTCCTGTCTGCAGCCAATCAGCTTGATATTGTGAAGCGGCTCTCTCAGATCAGCCGAAGATTACAATTAGCCACTGTCGATGAGAGTAAAACTCTCAACACGCACACACGCCATCACATTCTCCCTCTACCCAAGCTACTTATTTGGCCCTGATAGGTGTTTGATGGACATGAGTTAAACTCATTGTCAGCCATCACCGTGGTACCTCCATCTGGGTTGCTATGCTGGGCTGATCCAGGAAGCCAACAGCCAGTGTGAGGCTCCCCTGCAGCCTGTGGCAGGGTGTGGGCACACTGGTGGGGTTCGCCGTGCGGAGCCCGACTCCGAACAGGCTGGTCTCTTCAACCCTGGGACTTTCCCTGACAGATCTCCTCGTCTTATGTGTTCTCAAAAAGGAATCTAGCCTGGGGTGTCAGTAAAAACAATCCCCATGATGAGCAGTGATCCATAAACCGTGGTGAAGGTGATTCTGTTTGCTGAGGAAGGTTGGATGTGAATGCATTTGGACAATACTTGAAAAGACTCTCATTGTATCAGAGGCAAAGGAAGTCTACTCGTAGAATGGAACAGCTGTCACCTTGGCAACCATATGTATTACCCTGGCACATAGTTTTCCCAGTGGTACCAAGAAATCTGGCCCGAGAACAGTCAGATACTGATCTGACCTGTAATAGATCTCCTAGTGGAGCTCTAAGCCTAGTCAGACGTTATTGTTGGTTGAAAATGTTTTTGGGGTTTGACGGCTCAAAAACATAATTCGCTCCTGGCATAAAAAAATGACCAGACTCGGCCAGCCAGGGTTTTCCTTTTTTTGCTATTTGTCTGCCTTCTGAGGTCAAAGCCGTGTTTCCCCCAGACTGCAAGCAGGGTTCAAAGGTCAGGGATGCTCATGTAGCAGGCGCCTCACCCTCTTCCCTGAACCCTGAGCTCATTCAGAAGCCCTCGCCGCTGGGAGACGCTCCACCAACACTCCGTCTCACGACCTCCCGCTCCACTTTTCTGGGTCACGGTTCTGGCAGACGGAAAACACGGTTCTGTTTTTTTGGGGGGGCATTTGAAAAAGGAGAAGCAGCGGGGTGGTGGGGGGGGGGGGGTGCTGACAGCCTTTCATGTCTCAGATATACTGCAAGAAGAGATGGCCGCCGTCCTCCTACAAAGCATTCCAACACAAACAAGTTGTGAGCCTACGAACACACAGGGCCGAGTGTTGTGTTTCACAGGAGCTACCGCGTGTTCTCCCTGGGCCTGACTGGTTTCATGACCTTGATATTTCTTCATTACAATACTACCCACAAGCTATATGGCTGTATAGGGACGTAGGGGGGGACGGGGGGTGCTTCCAGACGTGGGGGCCATCACATACAGAAAGTGTGTCATTTAAAGTCTGGTCCTGGGAACGCCAGCCGTGGTTGATAACCATCGGACAGCCTGATGGGATAAAGGGAGATAAGTATAGATCCAGTCTGGCATCTTCTGTCGGGGTTCCAGATAGAAGGTTGTCTCCCAAAGAGATGTTCCTCTAGCGGAGGGGGGGGGGGTGTGGGTTCTTCCACTGGCTCACTGAACACCCCCCTGCTGGGAATCTGCCTCTGGATGTCCCTGAAGAGTCCAGGCTGTCTGCTGCTGAGCTCCGGTGCATGATGGAGGCCGCTCCATCTAGATCTTATCTCTAATCTTATTTTGGTTCTCATTTCGGGGAAACTCCTCTGTGGTTCGTAACAGTTGACTACGTCCCTGTCATTAGAGAGCGGTATCCTCCTCTGAGATGGGCCTGGTGTCTGTCCTCCTTTGAGGTGGGCCTGGTGTCTGTCCTCCTCTGAGATGGGCCTGGTGTCTGTCCTCCTCTGAGATGGGCCTGGTGTCTGTCCCTCTCTAAGATGGGCCTGGTGTCTGTCCTCCTCTGAGATGGGCCTGGTGTCTGTCCCTCTCTAAGATGGGCCTGGTGTCTGTCCTCCTCTGAGATGGGCCTGGTGTCTGTCCCTCTCTAAGATGGGCCTGGTGTCTGTCCTCCTCTGAGATGGGCCTGGTGTCTGTCCCTCTCTAAGATGGGCCTGGTGTCTGTCCTCCTCTGAGATGGGCCTGGTGTCTGTCCCTCTCTAAGATGGGCCTGGTGTCTGTCCTCCTCTGAGATGGGCCTGGTGTCTGTCCCTCTCTAAGATGGGCCTGGTGTCTGTCCTCCTCTGAGATGGGCCTGGTGTCTGTCCCTCTCTAAGATGGGCCTGGTGTCTGTCCTCCTCTGAGATGGGCCTGGTGTCTGTCCCTCTCTAAGATGGGCCTGGTGTCTGTCCTCCTCTGAGATGGGCCTGGTGTCTGTCCCTCTCTAAGATGGGCCTGGTGTCTGTCTCTCTCTAAGATGGGCCTGGTGTCTGTCCTCCTCTGAGGTGGGCCTGGTGTCTGTCCCTCTCTAAGATGGGCCTGGTGTCTGTCCCTCTCTAAGATGGGCCTGGTGTCTGTCCCTCTCTAAGATGGGCCTGGTGTCTGTCTCTGTCCACGGCACTCCAGTGTCAAGCTGCTCTGTGGCTGCTCTGAGTCCGGGTTACCCTCCCGTCCTCCTCTCCTGTACCTTCACGCGTTTTAAAGTTTGCAGAGAAGTGTGACTGCGCTCACTCCTCTCCCCCCAACCCCACCTCCTCCCCCCCCCAATCAAACGGTCGCCGCCGGTGATGGAGGAAGCTGAAAATGAAAAGTGTCACTTTGGAATGGCGAGGGTGAGGACTTTGAGGAGCCGTTGGCAGCTCCTCGTCTGCGGCTAATTGAAGCTGTTGATGTTTAATTTGTTATTATCGAAGGCGAGGTGGCTGAAGGGTAGACCTAGGAGTTCCGACTCCCTGGCTCCTCCGCCTCAGCCTCCCCCCCCCCCCCCCCTCCTCCTGGCAGGCTGGCTGAATGTGGCGACCAGATGGCACGTCTTTGCAGAGGGACAGTGTGTGCTCTTGTCCAGGTGTCTGACCGCTCGGTGTCTCTTGCAGGACCTCGACGACATCGAGGACGAGAACGAGCAGCTCAAGCAGGAGAACAAGACTCTGCTGAAGGTGGTGGGTCAGCTGACCAGGTAGAACCTCCAGCAGGTAGAACCAACAACAGGTAGAACCTCCAGCAGGTAGAACCTCCAACAGGTAGAACCAACAACATGGACATGTCCTTTCCCCAAAATGAACAACAAACCCTTTACAGTGTCCTCGGACCGCCATGTCTCACTTTCCTGTCATTCCTGAAAAAAAAAAAAAATAAAAATAAAATAAAATATATATATATATATATATATATGAGAGAGAAACCGATTTTAGAACCTCCCAGCCTTAAATTCTACTTGAGTGTTCCCCCTGAGGATGGGATTCTGACTTCAGTGGATTCTAAAGGAAGTGAGTGTTCCTGTTCCTGGTCTGTTTGTGTCTCTGCGGAGGTCCTGATGTGTCTATGGTGGCATATTTAATGTAAATGTGTTGTAAATACTCCATTTGGATTTTGTTTGTTTGATAAAACCTTTAATAAGGAAAACATTGAATGTACCCAGTTTATCACAGAGCACACATGGTTCTGCTCTAGGTGGTTTAAGTGAGCTGACAATGCCCTCTCCACATTCATAAACTCACGGTCTGTTCACCGGGGGGGGGGGGGGGGGGGGGGGGTCTTCTGACACAGGACACATTCCCAGATCCAGGTCATCCTTATGTATAATGACATATTTGCATTACATAGCAAATATACTCTGTGGATCATCTCTACATCCATGTCTATTAGACCGTCAATAAATCCTGTGCGATTCAGACCACATTTCAGACAAAACCACTACTGTCAGCCAAAGTGGGCTCTGTGCCTCGCCGCGCCCTTTTAGGGACACATCCAGGAGCGCCACAAGCTTGAAGGAACAAGAGCATTCGACCTGCTCGTGCCCATGGTTACCTTGCCATTCATATGTGGTACATTTGAACCCGGGTTGTATAGACACAACCCGGGCTCATTAAAGATATACAGTATATACCCATGCTTTAGCTATTTCAAGTGTCGACAGTTTAGTATTACGCTGTAGTATGTTGGTGGTGAGGTTTTGTTTCGGGGTTTAACCCTGTAGGAATCAATGTGGAATCTTTGTGTATGCATATTTTGGCGTCTTTAATTCAAGCGTTTACAACTTTCCTTTTTTTTTTTTTTCTTGCAAATGTTCTTGGCTGTGTTAGCTGCTCGTGGTATACAGTGAGCGAGATATTTACAGTAAGCTACAGCTCTCCTTTTGTCCTATGATAACCAAATCAAATGAAGGAACATGCTGTTTGAAATGGCTCTCAACTGTTTACTCTGAGCAATGATGAGGCTGAGACAGCATATTCCTCTTACCTAATCTGTACTCAGACCATGCATTCCTGTGGGGGCAGGGAGGGGGTGCAGAGGGGCTGGGGAGGGGGTCAGTTAATTGTGATGAAGTGCAGCTTTCTATATCTCTCCCTCTTGTCTTGTACTTGTCAAGCCCACTGGGTGGCAAAGAATATATTTAAACTGTACAGAGGGGATTCTGAACATAAGCACTTTCTCACACACACACACACACACAGTCCATCTCTCCCACACACGCACACAATCCATCTCGCACACACAAACCGACACGCGTCCTACTCCTCTGTCGTTCTCCACTACATCATGCATGTACAGAAGATGAAGTCATTTAATAAATGTTGATTATCTCTCTCCTCAGTCGACTCGTTCTTGTTCTTGAAGTCTAAGTTGATGTGACAGTGCCGTGTGTCTGGCCAGGTAATGTACTCTGACAGGACTGGGGTGGCAGGGAAGGCTTACTCCTCCATCGCTCTAAACCACGTTCTCAGTCATCATACCGGTCACTTGTAAGCCTAGCTGGTAGACCACCCTCTCCCTATATAACTCTATATCTCTCTTTCCCTGGCTAACCTCTCTCTCTTTCCTCTCAGCCCCCCCTCCCCCTCTCTAGCTCGAGTCATTAGTCCTCTCACCTTGAGAGAGGAAGGAGAGAGGAGGGCTCCACAGGAAGCACATCACCACTGATGTCAAGGTAATTGCCTGGTCTCCTCAGGTCTCCTGGCCAGCCCCCGTAATACCTATTAGCATTTTCATGGAAATAAAGGTTTTGCTTCAGTATGCTTGTGTAAAGGACTGAAACTATTCCATCTGTTGGGAGGACTGTTCTCAGGGAGGCTCCTTGGACTCTCCATGGTTCCCAGGTCCTTCAGTCACCTCACCCATCCCACGTTTCAGCTTCCGGCTCCCACCCAGAACAGCTGCCTAAACCGCTCAACCTGGTTGATGGTCCAGTGTCATCATTCATTCTCCCCAATCCACCGTGGTGATGTAGAGATCCAAATGCAAGATGCATGCCAGGATCTCACCGGTACTGAACGCCACAAAGCTCAGATTTGTAATCCAAGTCTGAAGTCACAGATGAGGAACTATCAAAGGTTATTACCCCAATCCCTCATTAAGTTGGTTCAGTAGCTGTGCCACAGAACAGAAGGGACACTTTGTATTCATTGTTTTTAAGCAGACTTTAAAGATGTACTTGGAGATGATGCAGCTGGTATGGTCTGTCTTGTAGAATGGCCCTCACTGTGTACACACCCAGATGCATTTGATCCTGTGGAGCTGATAGCGGTCTGGGGAGGGTGGCTGTGTCTCCTTATCTTGTTCTTGAAGGAGCCCATATTTCATTATCAGTGGTTTCATGGCTGCTGGTCCTCCGAGTCTATCTCTCCTCCATCTCCCATCCAATGTGCACGGAGCCACTCGCCCATCTAGAGACGGGTCACAGAGACGGAGAGAGGAAGGGATTGAGGGAGGACAATAGACGGAGAGAGGGAGAAAGGGAGAGAGGGGGAGGGGAAGGGGGGGGATGAAAAAGAAGGAAATTCAATTTGGTTGTTTTTTTGTCAGGTCCATTTTGACCAGAAATACAGTTTTGGTGTATTACAGTATATCTTTTGAAAATCTCCCCACCCGTTCATTTGTCTCCCTTTTACCCACTTCCATGTTCTAGAACTCTGATCCTCGCACAGACATTGCACCAAGCACATCGTCTTTGGTCTTTTCCAACCGCACATGGATGACCTTGGTGTTTCTGAGAGCCGTTCTGTGGTTGACCGCCAGCCAGGCGTTCCCCTGGTCACTCTCTTCCACGGTTGTCTGGAAGCAGCCAGCTCTGAGTCGGAGCCTGTTAGATGAGAGCTTGGCGACGATATCACCCCGACACTGACTCTTCTCCCCAGCTTCCATCGACACGACGCGTCGCGGCCACGTCGCAATGTTGAAACGCCCTTTTCAAGTCAATAGAGGAGCGTGGTTTGCCATGTCGGTCGTCTCTGCAGAGTGAAGACTGTGTGAATAACTCATGGAATGGATTCTCATAATTTCGATCTCCTTACACTGTTACCATAGCAATGGTGGTGATATGTATTAGTGTAAACACCCAGGCCTGATTATGATGGCATACTACACTCTGATAGCATGTTTTGTTTTTCCTTTTGTCTGCTTAATTAAATGTTTTGTATCAGATGAACATGTATGATTGTTATACTATCTAATAATAATATACCCATGTAAATAGATATGAATCAGCATTTCATTTTGCGCCTGTCCTTCTGGAGACACTGCAGGCTACTGACTGGGTACTGTACTAGCAAGGGTTAGAGGCAGCGCCCGCAGCAAAGCAGCTTTTTACAGTGCTAAGCCCAGCGCTGGACGACCAGAGGGTGACTTCCCTCCCTCCTCCTCCTCTTCCTCTGTTGAGAATAAAAGTAATCTCTTCCAGAGATCCTCTGGGCCGGTAGCCATGGCAACGAGGTATGATGCGGATCCCGATCAATCATTCCCCAACTGTGTCTGAGGACACCCGCACACACACACACACACACTCTCTGTTAACTACAGATATTCTCCACAGCCTGGTTATGGAAGAATAATGGAGCGCTAATGACCAGTAACACCAAAAACATGGCAATTCTACATTTTCTTTGGGAACATCCAGGGGGATTTGGATGAGGCAGGAGATTGGGAATTGAGAACGTTGAGTGTGTTTTTACCTAGAAGACACTGGCTATTGGCACTCCTGCTCCTCTGATGTAGAGTGTACTGGTTGTGTCTGCCTGAAGGGCTCCCTCTGTGCCACATTGACTTTGCTTCACCAGTAGGTGGTGGTGTTCCCATCAAATGCCTGCTACACACCAACCAGCATTCCCATCACCACTGCACTCCACAGATTCAACGCTCTGATATGTTTTGCATATGCCCTTGACCCCAATGTCCTCCATCTCAGTCCATGGGTGGAATTTCATATGATGTTTTGTAATGCCGTTTGGTGATATCCATCATCAAGTGACCATTTGAATTCAGCCAAGTGAATCCATTTGCTGGTAAATGTAGCCAAATCACCTTTGCATAAAATTCTCCCTTTTTTGTGAACATTATAAATGTTGCTATGCTATTTTCCATTGCTCGACTTTGCAAATAAAAACCATTCATGATAAATTCTGGGTTACTCAGTAGACCTTTTGCTACACAAACACAAGTCACAGATATGAAACAAAGTCAGATGATCATCATTATTGACGCCTTGACAGTGGAAAAGGTGGTTTCTCCAAAATCTATCAATATCCTAGTTTAAAACCCATTACCCTTGTAATATAGCAGCTTGGCATTTTAAGTCTGTTTGGTGTAAAAGAGCTATATTCCGGCATTGCACGATAAACTGTTTCTAATACAGGGCTTACTAAGTTTGATTGTTTTGCTGATGAGTCATAAACCGGAAAATGGAAGCTCTCTGGGGACTGTCGATAGTCTGGGAAGGTCACTCTATACAGTTTCCATGACAGCGAGGTGCCCCCTGGAGGGACTAGTGGCTGTTGTGTTCCTGTTGTTTCGGTGGTTGATGTGGAGGGCTGCACCTCGGGGTCCACGCCAACCTGAAGCCCCCGCTGTCGTGTCCTCTCCTCAGCAGGGCTGCCAGCAGGGGAGAGGCACAGGGCCATGTGGGCATGTTCTGCTCAGAGCACAGGCTCATTCTGAGCTGTTCCCCTGGGGACAGTCACGCACACACAATAGACCCCCTTCCCTGCACACACAAACACACACACACACACACGCACCCACAGCAAAGGCACTGTCTTAAAAACTCCACACAGACAAACTCAAGCACACATACTTTACACAAAGCATTTGCTGCTGGAATGATGGAGACAGCAGAACCCCCCCAGGGGCTTGTCTTTGTGCAGTAAGTCAGATGCCTGCAGTTTATCTTCCTCCCATGTTTGTGTGCAAACAGCGCGTGATGAGAATGTCAACACATCAATCAAACTACACAGGACAAAATATATCCTAAAAAGGCGTCTCTTAATATATCATATCAATAGTATATCCACAACCTCACCCACCTGCTTTCTATACCTACATCCATACGCTAAGCTCACCTTTTTCTCCTTCCTCAATTTCTTCAGCCACATGCCCCCCCCCCCCCCCCCCCCCCCCTCCATTATTTACGTATCTCTAGCACACAGGTGGTTTTCTAGCAAAGTATGGCTCCTGGCTGGCTTGTAAGGGAGAATCTAACGAGCCAATGATCCCCCGGGGTCGCCTCAGACTGACACACAGGCAAGGCGTGCTCATGCTCAGTGGTTTGGACGCAGACCAGGCCAACTCTCGAGTCAAGATGATAGGTCCACTGATACAGAAGAGACTAACATTCATATTTAACGCCGACAAATGTTCCCAGAATGAATCATGGAAATTCCTTGTCGAGAAACAATCGCACGCCACTGGTTTTTAATGAATTGAGCAATTTCACGGCCACACATCCCACAAATAAACAAACATGATAGTAACATGTTCTTACAAACCTACTGTCTCTTTCTTTTTTGTCCTATTTCTCTGTTCCCCTCTCTGTCCCGGTAACTCTGGAACAAACTTACCAGTGCTCTTGCTGGAGTGACATATTCCTACAGACAGACTGTCCCCAAGCCAGTAGACGCTAACCTGGTGAAACCATGTGACGTGACATTCAGAGCAACTGTGGAGCTGTGACGGGCCAGTGTGGTCCCCTGAGTAGGTGACAGATGACTGGAAAGGTCACCCAGCTCCTGGGTCTGTACATGGTCCCCAGCCATGACATTTCAGCCACATTTGCCCTGCCCCCACAGGACAAGGGTATCCTATGGATCCAGGGTCTCTTACTGAGTCTATGTATTTAGACTGTTCCTTGACTCTGACCACTGAAAAACCCTAGCACTATGCACGTCTGATCACTGATCTTCTGCAATATTTATAAATGTTTACGTCACCTTGGATACAAGCATACGCTGAATTAATTGAATGTAAATGTCCTGAGGGGTCTCCATGCATAGATAGTCTTTCATTACATTCAGCCTGGACACAGTGATGCCTCTGGGGCATCATGTTGAACATGGTGGACCTCAATCACCGTGCGATGTAGTTGAGCAGACGAAAAAGATTGGTAACAACAAACTCCCCAAAAAGCTTATTCTGAGGCCTCGCAAAGAAAATGATGTTTCGGGTCGCTGATGTGTCAAACAATGACTAGGTGGTGCTCTTTGTAAGATGGCAACAAGATGACTTTGTTGTGATGTTTCTGAGTACTTTCCGGAAGATGAAAGCAGAGAGAAAATATATTGTTTGTTGTGTGCATTCTTTTACTTCCACAGGCAATATGTTGGGAGCTTCTAACACCTGTAATTTGATGCTGGAAACTTTGATCTGTGATTTCACTTTATGTATGGTGCCATGCCAGTGCCTTATATTTTGCTTCCTCTTTATTGGACAGAAAATGTTAAAGATGTGGTTTGCAATGCACGTTGGTAGGGAGATGGGTGCTTGACTGATTCTCAAGGGGAAATTGCAGCGGGCAAGAAAAAAAAAAAAGAGGAAACAGGAATAAGAAATGCAAATTTAAAACTGTTTACAAATTCAAAATATTTCAAAAATAAACTATTATAACATAAAAATAATACCAAATTCGAGAGTACACAGGGCTGTACAAAACATACATATCCCAGACAGATGCACATTCCAGTCTCAAAAATCTGCAACTTCCTTGAAAATAATTGACCAAATGACAGCAAACATGAGGGAACTGGTGAAGTGACATCTCTGCTGTGAATGGTAAACATGTTTGTCTTGTTCACGTCTGTAAACAAGCTTGAATCATGTATTTTTCTCGCTAAGAAAATCTAAAAAAGAAGATAATAGTCAGATGATAACAGTAATCATATTACTTCATGCATGTCGCAGTTTTGCCTCAACAGAAAGAACAATTAATTCATTTTTTAAAGTAGCTCCACTAATTTCTAAAATCATTCTGCGCTGGGCGCTGAACAGTGGGGCTTCTCATGTCCTTGTATGTCAATCAGAGCCAAGTAAGACTTGAAAAGGACAGAAGATGATAAACAGCCTGAGGCAAACTATGTTTAATAGATACTTTCCACATTGTATACTAAAGACATATCAAGTAATTCCAGAGAATCTTACCGTGTATATTGCTGTACAGTCTAATGGTGGTAATGTATGTTAATACACATACCATGTGAATATGGTTAAACACTTAATGCACACATTGATGGTCCAGTAATATCCACTTGCTGGGTCACAATCCATATGAATGGTGACATTTTCCCTAAATGTGTATCAGAACATTAAAAAAGCATTACATGTTTTGGTACTTAAACAAATAACATGGTAGTTATAGCTAACAAGGCCCCTTTATTTTCCAGCTTGAATAATTGATGTGTGAAAAAATGACATTCCTGCTCTAATTAACATGCTTCGGGAACACAGCTAAACAACGCTCACAATTTTGTGGTTATTTGCAACACAGGATAAAGATGGTAATTAATGGAGAAAAAGAGAAATCCGAATGGCTCATAAGGTGATGGATGTGACGTTAATTATCCCAAGCTGTTCCATTCATTAGTGAGCCACCTCACTGTCTTCCAACAGGTATTTTCTGGACTAATTTTCCATCTCTCAATCACACAGTCTTTCCTGCTTTGCCATCAAAGAAGGCCTTGAGCTGGACTGCCACTTGTCTGCCAACCTGCAAGAGCTGGATTGGCAGTGCATGGCGTGAAAGCATCGTATCTAAGGAGGGCTTGACAACGGAGAACCAGCCCTGCCCTCTGAGCTGAGGAGGGTTAATGCTTCCCCTGGTCTATTGTGTGGCCGAGAGGAGAGGATAGTCAGCTGATCATGTGACGGACTTGGCTTAAGTCTATCCACACATTCCTTTTTGCCTTTCCATGCTACACCCCCCACAGTCCCACAGCCTCCTCCCCCCCCCCCCCCCCCATGCTATGGTACCAGGGAGACGGAACGCTTTGTTGTGGCCAGGAGGGAAACATGCTTCAATTTCTCTCTTCTGTCGTTTTCTTGTCCTCTGGCACC
The DNA here is from genome assembly GCF_021917145.1 of Hypomesus transpacificus. Lineage (NCBI taxonomy): Eukaryota > Metazoa > Chordata > Actinopteri > Osmeriformes > Osmeridae > Hypomesus > Hypomesus transpacificus. The sequence continues at coordinate 1,507,213 of NC_061066.1, forward strand.
ACTTATGAGTCCATGTCATGTGAGCTTCTTAAATGGCTAACCGCTGGCTAATTTCATTTTAGTCACTCATCGATTTATGTGACTTAGCCCAGAGTAATTGGGATACACACTATCCAAAAAGTTGTTAGCCCAAAGGCCTTTGTGTAGTGCCATTTACTGTCATTAACATGATATAGTTATTTTTCTGCAGAGATGTATGTCTAAGTGTTGTAAGTGTAGTCTGCCAGCTGGAGAACCATTATGGTAATGTACAGAGGTTTCACATCTTATCATGGTTTGAAGTCCATTTAGAGGTTCCACTTTCTCTCATGGCTGAGGACCGACTGCTGAGAGAGGCCTTGTTGCTAAATGGAGAGTGTGTGTGCGTTTTTTGTGTTAAGAGTAACTATTGTTGCACTAAAAGCCTTACTAGATGCTGTATAAATGGTCAATGTATTGTCTCTAATGACGTTCAGTGCTGCAGGTGAGAGCAAGGGCCAAATAAATGACTGTAAACCACTGCTTCATCTTAATGGTTAAATGAAATGGGGTTCCTGAAAGTCTTCTGTGTGTGAATGTGAGAGAGTGATAGAGAGTTAGATCTTGTTTACATCCATTTTAGCATGAGCCAGACCAGTTGTCAGGAAGCAAGTTCTCCTCCAAAGTCATCGTGGCTCCTTTGTCACAGATCTATGATTCAGATAATACAGCTGACCTCGCTAGATACTTTCCAGTGCCCCGTAAAACTTTCATAACAGCAAGTTTATGATTATACCTCTAAGAGACAATGATAGGTTTGACCCTAAATGACAGCTCCAGAGGAGGGGCACACCCCACCCACACTGTTAACCAGAGGAGCAAGCCCGGCAGTCAGATCGTCTGCTTTTCAGGTGTCGTCGTGGGCGAACTAGTTGACCACGTTTGTGATAACCTCAGATAATTTGAAGAGAAAATTACAGAGTGTAACTGCCAAGTCTCCGGAGCATGCCATGCATGACAAAGCCGACTCTCTCATAAAGAAAATAAAGAATGTATTCAGTTGGGTGCATTTTAGTAGCGATAGAACCTCTTTGTGTTAGGTAATGAGGTAAATTATAGACTGGGCTGCGTCAGTAAATTACAGGGCGCCAATCATCCATGTCACTCAGATTTAAACAGCCGTTTTAATTGTTCTGGCCTCAGTCTCGGTCCCCTCAGGAGTGAGATTGAAAATATCTTGAGAAACTTCTGTTTCGTGTTCAAAAGAATAGCTTGTTTATTCACTTGTGTTTTTTACTCAGGTGAGACAACCTGAACAGTCATTTAGATGTGATTACGGATCATGACAATCACAGTTTACTTAGTTTTCCCAATGAAGCAGAACCAGTGTTTGTCTATACCATCATGAAGGAAACAAAGTTAGATTGTGGAAAGACTGTCCTTGCAATGTGTTGAAACGTGATGAATCATAAGTGTCAGTACACTCTGGTCATACTTAGTCGATGGAATTTGGTCATGTAGTTGGCCATGCTCCTAAGATTAAGTATATTATAAATGATAAATACATATCATAACGTGTTAACTGGAGTAAATATAGTATGCATAGAGCAGTATGCATGTAGCTTGCTGTACATGTTAATTTGATCAGATCATTCCTGTTCCCAAGGAGACCAGTCTATACAGTACACAAACAGACAAAGCAAACACGCTCCCAGAGCCTATTGGAGAGTATCTCACAGTGTATTAGACGTGATCAGCTTTCAGTGACTGAGCCTGTTGGTGTACTGTAGGACATGTTCTGAGATGCATAGTGGTCAGTTGCTGCCTGACGCACCAGATGTAACATGCAAACATGCTAGTAGTTCAGTGGTAGAACATTTCACTGCAGATCCAATGGGTTGCAGGGTCGGCTTCCCCTGTGTACATCTGTATGTTTGTTAAAAAGGGTCTACCAAAAACATTGAGCACATTACAATAACATGCAACCTGAGCTGTTGTCATCTGTGTAGCCCCACTTGTGAAGACATCACATGACTGCCTCATAAAAAATAACCATCCATCTCTGTGTAAGACCTAGAACCTAAAACACCTTCACGCTTATTTCTACTGGAGATGGTACTGTATGGTCATTCGTCAGCTAGATTCATCAGCCCAATAGCAGGAGGAAGAGGCCCAGTTACAAAGCCAACAGCTTAATGATAATGGTGTTTTCACAGACATCTGCTTGTCGTGGCTATTACTGTGTAGCTCACAGGTAGAGTAGGGCACATCTATTACTGTGTAGCTCACAGGTAGAGTAAGGCACATCTATTACTGTGTAGCTCACAGGTAGAGTAGGGCACATCTATTACTGTGTAGCTCACAGGTAGAGGAAGGCACATCTATTTCCATAACTGCTGCAATGTACACACAAGGGACCTAATCACCTTGGGATGCGGAACTCACCAAAAAAAAAAGAAGGATTTCCCCCATAAATTAGGCGCACACAATGTCATTGTCGATGTGGTTTCCCCCCAGCGTACATATCGGTAAGGTTAAAGCAATTAATAACAATAGACGTATGCCTGTAAGACATTCACCCGTGTGCTGTAGAATTGGTTTGGCCATCCAGCTGTTCCTGCGGCTCTCATTGGGCTCCCCGCCCCCCTCCCTCTGTGTGGATGCAGATGAGGTCACCCCCAGCCACGCTGGGGGACTGATAAGACTCAGCTGAGACTGCTAAGCTGAGACACTCCACATTGAATCGAGTTTACAGAAATGCAGCGTGTACTCTACTCCCACCCAGCCCTTGCTAAGCCCTCATTATTATTTCATGAGCGCTAAGCATGGTAAAGATCTCGCTAGTTGGCTGGAGGTAAGGGGGGGTGCCGGGGGGAACATATGGGGGTTGGGAGCAAGGGGTTGGTGGGGGGTGTTATACCTCATAAACCAGGTCTGCTTCGGGCCAATCGGCGGCCATCTTGGTTCCTATATGGTGAGTGAGCCAGCACCCTCAAACAGACTTCAGCCTCCTCTTATGCCCATACTGGAGAGGGCTGGGTAGACTGGCAGGTCGATTTTTTTTGATCCATGACATCTCTGGTGTAATCACATGCCCGCTGGGGCATGCAGGAGAGCAGGTGAATGTGGAGATAAGGTTGGCCCCAGGTCTGGACTCACAGATAACTGTGGAAGTGTCTTCCCTTTCGAGCAAAGAGAAAGGGTTCAGTTCAGGACCTATCTGCACTTAGTCACCTCATCAGAGGATCACGTTTCACAAAGCAAGCTGTTCTTTCCCCTACTAAGAACAGGCCCAATTAGGAATGAACAAGGACAATATTTTTGGTTGGATATTACTGTAAAATCTGAATTAGATATAGCAAATAAGCTTTTATTCGATGCTTCTGCCGTCAGTGGGGTTAGTTCATTTATTTCGATTGCGATCGTTTTGTTTAAAGACTTCAGTGGCCATGCCTTCTCACTGCAGTCTGAGGCAGTCTCACACCTCTTGATCTGCATCCTGTTTACTTGACAGACAAGATATTATCGCAGAGTTCCCATTTAACTGGTGGAGCATGCTGTGTATGCAGAGATTGGCTTGCTACATCTAGGCTTAAGGCTCATCTCCTGAACTCAATTTCCATATAACAAAGGAAACTATTAGTGTGAGAAATTTGCCAATAAGAAGAAGCAGAGAGAGAGCCTCAGCAACACGCAACTCCCTAGATGAGAAAAGAGAAAGAAAATGAGAGAGAGGGAGAGAGGGAGAGAGGGAGGGAGGGATGGAGGGAGAGAAATGGTAGCATGGGAATATAAAAAATGTGAAAGAGCAAGCCAGTGTTTGTAACAGTATGGTGCATAAAAATACATGCCATGCTGAATAACTTCCCCATTATCTCTTTAATTTGACCCCTAATGGCGTCTCTTTCTATTTAGCTTTTCTGTATTCTGTGGAAACCTGGCTTTATTGTGTGAGCTGACTCGCATCCCTGGCAAAACAGATCAATGTAAAGGCAGATGGATGCGGCCTGGAGCATGCCAAGCATTGCTTATCGTTGTTGTCCTATTATCAGAATTGGAGTTACTTATCAATTTCAAATGTATCGTTTCATATCGATCCTGAAGTTGCGGCAAATCCAATTTCAATGTTGACGTTACTGTGTGACTGACGCAGCCTGTTCTCAATTTGCAACAGGGAACAACATTGCAATGAGGTGAATAATCAGCAGGTTCGGTGTGAGATGTATAATAGGTCAGAAACAGTCACCTCTCCCGCATTCCGACTAACGAAGCTTTAATACAAAGACGACCTTTAGATTAGCAACGCATGACATTTAACACTGTGTCCGGCGATGAGATTACAGTCACATTTTCCTCTCCTGATTGCAGACTCAATTAAAAGCCCTGTTGTTGATTTGGCTTTTTCGGTGAAGACACAGTCATGTCTACTCCGATCCATGACGAGAGCCTCTCCTCCGTCCCCCTCGTGCAGGGGGAGAAGGCCGGGGGACACTGCCAGGGACCACACTGTCACGTCGTCCATCAGGCTGTCACAAGCCGGTGGCTGCCCTCTCCCAGAGATGCTACCTATCTGTAAACAACGGCCAGAAATGCCCTGACCCCCCCTGGGGGGGGACGTGCTGCTCTGAACCCCCCCCCCCCCCTCCCCCTCCTACCCCCACCACTCTTGTAGTGAGTCACTGCTCAGACGAGGGCGTGGAGTCAGCTGGAGACGATGACTCACGTCTCTGATGGTGGTTGTTTATGTGCAGACTCCATCGGAAACATTACAACTATTGATCTGTTGTGTTGTTTTGTAATGAAGGTAATGCTGCCATTCCATCGGAAGGATGAGGGGCTGACAGGGTTAGGAGTAGTCTTGAAGGGGCAACGTGGGGAGTCAGATGGTTGAGCGGTTAGGGAATCGGGCTACTAATCTAAAGGTTGCCAGTTCGATTCCCGGCTGTGCCAAATGACGTGTCCTTGGGCAAGGCACTTCACCCTACTTGCCTCGGGAGAATGTCCCTGTACTTACTGTAAGACGCTCTGGATAAGAGCGTCTGCTAAATGACGACATGTAAATGTAAACACAGGATCTCTGTGGGACAGTCATTCTCACCACATCATTAGGAGCAGCTGTAAAAAAAATTCCAACAGTGTAATATGTTACATGTAGGTAATGTAAGCCTTCCGTGGTTTCTGAGATGATGGTATCGAAGCGTCCTTCTCCCAAGGTCAGGTGAGGGGATTTTGTGAGTCCATTGGCGTAGCGAGGCTTCAGTAGCTAGTAATGGATTGGTTGCTGTTGGCTACATGTCCATCACGTCGCCAAACAGTCAAATGGTGACAGACCTTGACACATATCTGGACGACATTCTCTCTTTTATTACTCCCCAATCAGTACCCCACGCCCCCTCACACAATTAATATTGTCACTATGGTTTTCTCATCAGGGCATTAGCTTACCGTATCTGTGTGACAATGGACTGTGGAGACGACCAGCGTCAATGTCATTAGCTCAACCACCCATGTCATCCCCTTCCATCCTCCTGTATCTGGGCCTTCAGAGACAGCTCCAGCTAGTCTGGCAGAGCCCCCGTGTCGGGCTAGCCAGTTGGAGCTGGTGGGGCTGTTTGCTGGGACTGGCCAGGGCAGCTGCTGGGCAGGGCTATTTCTGAAGGGTACCAGTGAGGATACAGCTGGTGTGCTCGCTGTTGACAGCCTAGCATGGGCAGCTCTGCTGACAGGGCTCCAGGCCAGAACCACTGAGCTGCCTTATGTCCTCCTAGGGGGTGGGGCAACCCCCCTACCATCCATCAGCATACTGCAACTGCTGCCAGGCACATTAATATTCACAGTTTGGCAAACATAGGAGGAGTCTCGGAATACCAGCGGCCATCTTGGCTGCAAAATTACATTTAGAACACTCTGTGTGTAAGAGTGCAATAGGAGGTTATTGAGTCGGATCTTTCAGAGCCAAAATGGCTGACCATGTGATGAATTAGGTATGTATGTCTAATGTGTCTGACATTATACTGTGAAAGAGAGACCTTTAGAGCGACGCAATGACACCTGTCACACTTCTGTACCACGTGCCTTGCTCCAAATGTCTATACTATACAATCCATTTATACTGTATACTGTACTTATCCATGTTGTGGTTTGCGATACAAACTAAATGTCACAGGGAAAGAGATAAGCCATACAGTTACTGCTTGATTGTGGATTTTGTCCTGTCTACTATATGGCAAGGTCATCCATACCAATAATCTTACCAGCTAAAATGGCTATTGACCTTTAAATGCTTACAAACAACGACCATCCAGAAGATGCTAGAGTAACCTTATCATTATGTGCAGCCACTGGTCGAGTGAAATATGTTACATGTTATTGACAGAACTCCATGATACCTGGGTTACATTAGGGTCACATCTTATCCAGAGCAACTTGCAGTAAGTACAGGGACATTATCCCCGAGGCAAGTAGGGTGAAGTGCCTTGACCAAGGACACAACGTAATTTTGCATGGCCAGGAATCGAACCAACAACCTTCTAATTAATAGTCCGACTCCCTAACCGCTCAGCCATCTTACCCCCATAACCATAAAACAAAGCCAAGCAAGATACCTGTCGACAAAGCAAGAACTGAGCCCCCTTCATTGCATACAAACATTTGTAATTGCTTACAATCATATGTTAACAGCAATGTAGAAAGCTATTGTAATGTAGTGACGGGGGGTAAATCATAATGGCATTATACAGTTCAGATCTCCCTCATGCTGTTTGAATACCATGAAAATTATGTCATTTATTTTATATGTTTGTATAGAGAAGGTTTCTATAGAGCTAGCCCACTCATTTTCTGTTTGTACACACACATACACACACCTTTGTGTGGAAAGCACAGTGTGTGTGTGTCTGTGTGTGTGTGTGTGTGCATGTCTACAGTATGTATGTGTGTGAACATGAAAGGAAAAGGCTTGCTCTACTGTGTTCTCCAGCTTAGCCCTCTACGTGACCTCTCACTGACCCCTCATCCCAGCCAGACACTGTTCTCATCCTCTATTGACTCCATCCTGACTCTAACAACGCTCCATCCTCACCTGTGGGAGGCCAGGAATGAAGGTATTTTCACAGAAGGGCACACAGTAGGAAAGGCCACATGATAAGGTGGTCAGTAAGCCTTTTCCACAGACGACAACAAAGATTTTTGATTAGGATGTATTGTTCCTGACACAAGTTCCACGTAAAATTGAATCTTTTCAAACAGTACAGTACAGATTTTCCACAATAGCCACCACCCCACCCACACACAAAGTATATTAAAGATTAATAAAAATAAAAATTAAATAAAATAATAATACTAGTTTGAGATTCCAACTTGAGGATTCGTAGGTGTCCCATTTTTATACAAATTCCTGAATTCCAAAATATAAATAAATACACTCCATTAAAGACAGTTAGAGACCGTTTAGAACGATATGCTGAGGGTAACTGGTTGGATACTGTTCTTAATCTCATTTCAGGGTGTTTTAATATTAATTAAGTGATGCTGCATGAGCCAGTACAGTCAGTAAGCATTTAACTGCCTGGTTTGGAGTTCAAAGCCATGACACATTTCTTTCTCTTAATTAAAGATTGCCCTTGCAGTTGTTTGTGTCTCTCCTCTATTGACAAGCCCTCCCCCATCCTCGGGGAAATCATGTCTCCTTCATGGGTAAGATATAAATTGTGTGTGTTTGAGAGAGAGAGACAAATATAGATAGATAGAGAGAGAGAGAGAGCATGTTTGTGTTTGTGAATGACAAGCTCTGACTTGCCCCTGCTTAACTTGTCATCACTCAAATTGCTTACACACACACTCAGACACACACGGATGGGGTGAGTGTTCGGATTGTCCTTGACTGTCTTTGGAAGTGATGCCCTGGGGTCTCGTACACAGGGAGAAGGGTGCACTGCCCTGTTGAAAGGCTGGCTGACTGGGTCAGTTTACAGCAGTCTGCGATAACCCAGCATCCATAGAATGTCCCCTTGGCTCAGCCAATCACCATCCAGGACTTTGTGATGCAGCGTCACTTACTGGAGGGATTCCGAAGGAACTGCTGTGTGACGATGCCCAGCCCAGAGTCTCTCCCCCTCTCCCCCCCCCCCTTCTCTCCACCACACTTCCTCTCTCTCTCCAACGCTTTTTACCGCCATCCCTCTCTCTGTCTCTCCGTTTCTCCCAGACTGCTCCTCGATACGTCCACTGTGTCTTTCCTAACGGGGGAAATTACAACTCTGTGCACACGGTTCCCTCAGTGCTGGCCTCTGAATCCAGAGATAGCAGGCAAGCAGGCAAGCAGGCAGGCAGGCAGGCAGGCAGGCAGGCAGGCAGGCAGGCAGGCAGGCAGGCAGGCAGGCAGACACAGGCAGTAGCATCAGTGCCATCCACGCCTCTCCTCTTCCTCTCCTGCTGAGCAGACTCCTCCTCTTTCTCTATCTCCCCCCTCTCTCCCTCTCTCTCTCTCTCTCTCTCTCTCTCTCTCTCTCTCTCTCTCTCTCTCTCTCTCTCTCTCTCTCTCTCTCTATCTCCCTCTCTCTCCCTCTCTCTCCAAGTCTCCCTCCTTACACCAGCTGAGCTCTGTCCTCAGCCAGACACGTTTGGAGCTCACAGCTTCTAGTTCCAGGTAGGAAGCTTTCTATTAGGGATTACCCTCAAAGTTGTTTGTGTTTGCAGTGTCTGTTTGATATGGAGGAGAGATAAGGCAGGTGTGTGTCTGTGTGTGGGGGGGGGGGGGGCAGGGGAAGTCCACTTCTTTGCAATGCCCACCCCCTTCATGTGACACCATTTTTTGGCGCCCATTTTTTGCATGTCTTTGTATGAGAGTGGCAAGGCTGTTTGGGTGGATGGTGAATGGTTGCTCACAGACTGGTTCGGAGGTGATCTGGGCAGAAAGGTGGGCTCCAACAAAACATGCCTGCATGGGTTAGGGAGACCACGGTGTGTGCATGCGTGGGCGGATGGAGAGGCGAGGAGAGACGAGGAGAGGAGGGAGGGGGATGGAAGACAAGCAGCTGCTTTCATTCCAGGGAGGCTAATCCCCCCTCCTCCATTCACCCCTCACCATCAGATAAAAAGGACCGGCTGTGGCTTTCTGTCTCTGCCTATCCGTCTTTTATCCTCCATCCCTCAAATGTGATGGGTTTATCTTTGGCATGACTTGCTTAGGGAGGAAAAGGAGGCTCTCTATTGATTCGGAAATGAGCTGTAATGCCATTTGGAGAAGGAAGCCACACAATTGAACCCTGATTTTGCACAGCGCTTTACCAGCTGCACACTTGAACCATATCTCTATCATGAGAGAATGTATTTCAGACTGCTCTTTGTTGTCGACTTTACCGTGTCAATAAAGTTTGACCACAAACACACAATCTTCTTTTCCCACAGCCATGTGGATATGGATGGGAGATATCACGGAGATAAGGCACTGAACTCCAAATCAAAATCCAGTCTAACAGCTGCTGAGTTTATCAGGAATATCCTCCTCCACAGTATGCATTTGTGTCTATTCATATTCTATTCAGTATGAATCATGTCTATTCATTTATTATGAATCCCAGTTTACCAAGGCTGTGTTCAGCTACTCTGTACAGAACAAATGCCCCATACAATATAATATGTATAGACTGTCCTATTGTATGCGGTGTACAACATGTCAGGTGTGCTGCTGGCTATTGTAAAGTTGTTGCTGTGTGACAAACAAGGCATGTACAAAGCGTAGGTCGCTTGTTACCTCCTTACCTCCCACCTGCTCTGAGATTACCTCACTTCTCTGGAGGCAGGATCAACCGTTGCTATGAGAGTCCACACTAGAGAGAGCGAGGGAAAGGGAGAGGGGGAGGCAGGGAGAGCGAGAGAGAACTGAATCCATTGAGCCAAAAGGTACCTATGTCAAACTGTTGCCAGGTGATAGCAGAACGTAGCCAACACACACACATAAACACTCCCCACATCTAAATGGCTCATTTCCCAAGGCTGTGCTTGTGTTGACATACTCTCAGGTAGCTTCTGCAGATACCTCATTTCAGAGCCCCTCACTGAATCAGAGGCAGCCTGACTGATAGCTAGATGGTACACTCACGCTCCTGTTGCTGTGATGACTTATTGAAACACAGGGACAGTGCACATTTTGTGGGTTATATGAGAAGATGACACTGACCATATTTCAAACAGCCCTACACTACTGCTGCTATAAAGACATCCAGTAAGAAATATCTCCCTCCAAGTACTCGTAGAACATTGTGTAAAAGATAGAATGCTAAAGCTGACACTGTATGAAACTCTTGGACTTCCTGGATACTGTATGGATACTTCCTGGATACTGTATGGATACTGTTTGGATACTGTATGGATATTGTCTACTGTATGTCACATCAATTAGTCCAGTTAATGTTTGAGGAAACCACAGCACAATGTGAATGTTAAGATTATTATTGTGTCAGAGAGAAGCAACAGCTCTCAGGCCTGACCTTGCCAGGCTTTCTGATGAGAGAGGACCAGATGTTGACTCCCAAACCAATCAGAGTTCTTGCTGTTGCCAGCGGTAGTGTCATGCCTAATACGCCTTGTTAAATGTCCATTAATGAGGAGAACTACAGCCCCCAAGCTGCAATGGGCCTGATGTGCAAACAACCCTAACCTTTTGTTGGAGACAGCCAATCCGAGGGCTATTTAGTAGAAGAAGGGCAGCTGGAAGCATGACTTAGCATCTGAGTTTAGCTTTTCTTTTTCTTTTTTGTTGTTTAGTTTTGCTGTTGTTGATGAGAACTAAGGATGCAGGAGGGGGCTGAGGAGAAAGAGAAGAGAGTGAGCTGAGTGAGAGGCAGGGGAGGAAGGAGTGGTGGAGGAGGGGTGGAAGAGGAGGAGAGGAGGGCGAGAGAGAGCTTGGTGCTGTTGTCGGGAGCGCTAGAAAACGGCTGGATAAAAATAGCATCTCTATTATGATTCGACCTTGTGCGTGTGGTTTGAGGCTCCTGCGAAAGGCGAAGTGCACAGATCACTGAGCGTCTCGCTGGGAAGTCATCCCTCTCCTGGCTGGGATGTGTGCTTCCAGTATTTAGGTTGTCCCTGTCACCCTCTCTGCCACTAACGCAGCTACTCTGCTCCATGTAAAAGGCAATCGGAGCCAGGAGACGATCATATCAGCTGGAGTGAGATTGGACTCATACCCTGAGAAGGTGCCAGAGTGGGTTGGCTTACAAAGGTGGGATTGTGTCTGACTGTGAAGATCCCATGTCTCTGTATAGTCATGTAAAAACCAAAAACAGCATTTTATATTTCTTTTGGGTGACTAGTTCAACCCTATAACACATAACGCGATGACAGGGATGGATGGTCGGAAGCTGGTTATATTTGGCTAGCCATTTTACATGGGTCAGATGTATCATGGGAACAGGGGACCCCCAGAGGGTTATCGTGTAGTGAGATAAATCATAGTGTGCAAATGTGGAATTCAGCCTGGCATTCCAAGGTCAGGCGCACAGTGAGAACTGGATGGGGAATGTGTGTTGGTGGGTAAGGGAGTGTTTGTGTGTGAGAGAGGAAATCCAGTCTGTAGTCCTTTTTATTCCAACTATAGATTTAAAAAATATATTTAGACTTCCTCTTTTTTTTTTTATTTTTTTTTTTAAGACAAATGGTTTCAGAAAGTTGGGTGTGGTTGCCACTCGACACATTTCTAAATGGATGTGAGCTTCCCTCTGTGTTCCTCTGTTGAAGTCAGTATTGCATGCTGTGTCTGGAGTTTCTCAACGACCACGTCCACCATGGTTACATCTTCAGATCTTCATTCAGATCTCAAATCACAATACATCTGAATGAATATTGATTCATTTTGTACGAAAACCAATTCTCATGTTTAGATGTTCTAAGGTAAAGGTCTAAATCAACCAGTATAATACAGCCTCAATCAGTCCCTTTACTAGTCAGTAATTATGATTTAAAATTGAGGGGTGAAGTCACCCACTACTTACTCCTTCCATCAAATCACCTGCAACATGGACAGAAAAAAGTTGCTAGATCATAGCTAACAGTGTGGAAAGCAGTAGTGTTACTTGTTTGAAAGTTTCATGGTGTTATATTCGAATGGATGATTGGTTTAGGCCAGCTTGTGAACTATCATTTATTGGCTATCTATGCTATCCTAAAGACCCGGCAGTTATATCCTAATAGTTTGGTCTGTGTCCTGACCCTAGACTCTAGAGTTTAACAGGGTGTATATGGCGATCAGTGCAGTTTGATCTCTGTAGACCTGTGGAGATAAGGCCCAGATTACATGATCAATGTCTGTGCTAAAATACACACAAGCACACACACACACCATAGTCCTGACACGCATCAAAGATCCTGACAATGCAATGTCAATCTGCAGCACTGCGTTGAAGAGTCACAAGAGCAGGTGGAGCCGAGGACTGAGCATCTACTTTCAAACTCAGCTGTGAGAGAACGCACAGTACATAAGATAAACAAACACTCAGATTTGGGTGAAAGGCAAAAAAAAATCTCAAACCTCACCTACCTGCCTGTAAGATGTACAGTTAATTTAAGTCATTTCTAGAAGTGCTTTGGAACCAATATAAGTAGTCTTCCGTGCGAAAAACCCAACTCCATGTCCAGACAGGTTTGTATGGCTACATTTATATTCATATTTCATACTTAGCAGGAGCTTCGAACCAAATAAAAAATTGTGGTTCATTTTGTATTTAGTCCTCCCTACCCACCCACCCCCCCACCCCACCCCCACCCCATGACAGAAGACAGGCTGCATGCAATGTGTTTAATGAGGCCTGTAGAAATGGGGAGTCTATATTGGATATGTCTGTCTCCACACAGGAGAACCAACAAGGGAATGTGGAAGCACACGAGTGACAATTCAATATAATTGAATGACTTCACAGTAGTCAAAACTAATGAACATCAACATTTCATCAAGGTTTTTTTTTGGCAATGTTTCATTTTGTTGAAAGGAGGATCCTAGCCATTTGACAAATTGCAGCAGGAGTGATATATGATGCTAGGGACCAGTTCATTTCAGAAAGGCAGTTAATCCAGCTCTTCAAGCTTCAAATTAATTTGCCATTTATAAAAACATTGGAATACTTGGTCTTGCTCCTTTTGACAGTTTCTTGGGAGTCTATGCTAAGTCCTATGTGGTCATTTTAAATCTTGGTTTCTAAACAGAAATCCTTATTTAACGTGCTTACCAGTATGTAATAAAAACTATAGTAACTTATAAAAACATATCTCAAGCCAATATAAATTCATATACTCTCATGTTCTTTTCTCCCAAGGATCTCCTCTCCTGTCAAAGGGATTTTTAGTTGCAAAAGATGCAATTTAGAAGTGTTTTGTACTGTAAGTTTATGTGTGTGAGTGTGTGTGTGTTGGGGTTTACATGTTAAAGATTGCTCATTGTGATGGGGGGCTGAAAAAAAATGTGACAAAACTTACTTTCACTATGAAAGCTGTAATTTCAACATCCCTTTTAGGAGGAAATTGCTTTTTCCTTTCCAACAATTTTTTAATATCATGATTTTATTGAGCCAAGAGAAACGTATCGTCCTATCTTCATAGCCTCTTTCTGCCATTGCCCAGAGGTAGGGGTGTGTGGATGTGTGTTTGTGTGTGTTTGTGTGTGAGGGGTGCCAGGGTTATTAGAGATGAATACCATCTTGATGGGACCACTGGGGGAGACTGGCGTTGCTTTCTAAACCCTCAACTGTTCCCTGCTGTTTATTGGAAGAGGAAGTAGACTTTGCCCAGTGTCTGAGCAGATGAATAATTACTGAAGGGCAAGCAGAGCCACAAAGGTGTGCTGGGGGACATGTTTGATGGTTTATGAATGTAATAAGGAACAAGAGATCCATTCTAAACAGAGCCCATTGCTCTCTCTTCCCTTCCGCTCTCCATTCCCTCTCTTTCTTAAAATGTTCACGCACAAACACCCCGGCTTGTGTCAGCACCAGAGGGAGGAGAGGGGAATCATGGGTTCCCAAGATCCACCTGTGTCCCGCATATAGATTGTCCCACAACAATGTGATACACCAACCAACTGAACAGAGAGGGCAGAGTATATCTTTGCCGTGGGTAACACTTGTAATGACCAGCCGCTTTGTGTAATTGTTTTTGGCTTGTATTGTTCCGACACAGTATTTGGCCGGGGCGATTAGATTTGTCTGGGCCCTCAGAGGCTCCCCAGTCGATGCAACCACTCAACAACACCGAGGCGTTCGGTGGCACGGTGAAGATTAGAGTGTGGAATCCAAATCGTAAGCACCATTCCTCTGAGCCAGACAAAAGGGGAAAGGGAGAATCAAACCTCTCCATGCTCCGTGTATTAAACAATAATACAACTAAAACAGTGGGTGGAAACCAGCCAAATTGTGTTCCATTAAACATAGGTTAAGGAGAATGACAAAGCTTGACTAAACAGCCACCTAATCTTGTGGGACGAGACAGCCCACTCCAGAAGATGTCTGGAGGGCTTATTGAATAAGAAGTACCTCATTGTGTTGCAGTGCTTTCACAGAAACTCCTATCTCCTGTCCCTCCCCTAGCTTCCCTGATACATGCCAGCGTGACGCTCACAGACTGAGAGAAACTATCTCAGAGAGATTGGCCCTAAAGCTATTCCACAAACGAGCCAGTGCTTCTGGTGCCCTTGGTGGATTTAAGGACAGGACACCCAGCAGTGAACCAGACACAGAGCCACGATAAGACATGAAAGAAATTAAAATCAATGTCATAATCAGAGTACTATATCACTCCCTCACTACTCTTGTTTGAAATGTCACAGTAATTACAAATCATATTTTTGTAATAGTATTTCAGATGTGAGCTGACACATTGGGGCAGTAACTGTGCATTACCAATGCAATACACTGTCCACACATTTATGACTTTCCAATGATGTAGGTCTAGCCTACGAGGTTGTATATTAGCAGAATACTAAACAGTGACATTATTGGCATTCCTCATTTTGTTAATTTAGTACTTCCCAAGGTCAATGTTGAAAGAGGAGGCGAAAAGCGTTTGTTTATATTATATTCACAATATCGAACCATTGACTCCATACAGTATTTAGTCCAAATGAAATAGTAAAATGAGAGTCTGGGTTCCCTGCCTGTCACACAGCAAGGCAAAAGTGAACACTGCTTGCTAGACCAGCGGCGGCTCGGGACTCAAATGAGAGTGGTTCCTCCCCTGACGCGAGCACGACTCAGACCTGCCGTCGAGGTTCTAAATTAACGGGCAAACGCCATGCAGAATCGAAAGGTGTCCCTCGCTTCCAGAACCTTCTCTTTTGGAATGTCGAGCGCCTTTTTTAGTGATTTATCATTAACGTTGGTGAATGGTGCCTCGTGTGCCACTCCAACGACGAAGCTCGACCGCCAAGATATGTTGCCTCTGTTGCAAACAATCCTTGTTTGTCGCCATGGCAACCAAGGAAGGCTCCTGCCTGCCGTGGATTTCTGGTGTCACCCGCCCTCCTCTCCTCACTCGCTCCACCTCCCCTCATCTTTCCCTCGTGAGTGCCGTAGAA
>NC_061066.1:1522832-1570332 GCF_021917145.1 Hypomesus transpacificus
GGGGCCCGTTTCCTCCCCCTGCTCCTCCATGCCTCCTTGCTGTCACGTCCCCAGTGAGGAGCAGAGACTGGAGGAGGTGACACTGAGCATGGGGCCGTTAATGAGGTGACGTCAGCAGTTCCAGGAAGACCACTCACCCATCAGGAGCCCGTCATCTTTTCACCCTCACACATCCACCCCCTCACCACGCCCAATGCCCTCCACTCTGCCTTCTGGATGGGGATTGAATGATGTCGCCTTTGCCACAGTCATATCTTCAGGTAGATGCATGTGTTGAAGGGTGTTGGATCACGTAGAATGGTAACACCCACAGGAGTGTTTGAGCTGCCACGACTTACTTGTGTAGTTGAGACCGCTCATATTAGTGTTTGTACCAAGAGTGCATTTCAGCACCACCTTGAAGAACAGCTCCTTTTACGCGGGCCAGTATGCAATGCGAGCATTGTGCTAACTGTTCCTCTCTACCCACGCACACATTCCCAAAAACGATCTCATGAACCTTTTGGAAGAGCCAGGTGTTTGTGCTGGCCCATCCTGTTTGTCCCCTGGGCGAGTCAGCATGTCAGGGAGTCAGATGCTTTCTTCAACACAGCTGGGTGTATTTTTGGCACCTGGCTGTTCGTCTGGGTCCTGCTCCAGAAGGACTTCACAATAGCTCTGAGTTACAAACATGCCGTACCCCCTCGCAGGAGTACATCAAAAAGCCAGAACACCTGTTTCCTGATAGATGAGCGTTTATCCCCCCTCTGTCCACAGCTCCGATGAAAGGAGAGGAACGCTTCTGTCCCCAGGGGGACACTGCCTGGGATCAGAGTTCCGATCTTGTTTGGGGAACAATTAGCATGTGAGGGATTTTTCGCTTTAGGACGTCATGTCCTTTTGTGTGAGAAGAGACTGGTGTTCCCGTGGACTAAAAGTTGGAGCAACAGTTTAGTTGTTGTCTTTGCTGGATCTGCACTCAACTCAACTGCCTTTGAACTGACTGTTTGATTTGGACAGGTGTCAGAGGATACGTCAAAACTTCTCTTTATTTTCTCTCTCTCTCACTCTCTCCCCCTGGCTATCTGTCTTTCTTGAGTCAGTGATATAAGTGGAAAGTCACGACACTGCAGGGGCAGAGAGAGCAAAGACCGCTCAGTCAATAAAAGCTCTCAGTTGGAATCAGTACGGAGGACACTTGGGTGTTAAAACAGCCTATCTTTTTTGATGTCCGCTATTCAACAGAAATCGTCTTTGAGATCTCCCTTTAATGGGGTTTGGCTTCTTGTGTTTTGCCACTCAAAAGTCCAATAATCCTTTCAAAACGGATGGTTGATGTATTCAAGACTTTGATCTCATCAGAGCAAGTTCTGTACTTTTACATGTCTTTGATCGTGGTGGTAATGAGACGAGAGAGAGGGGAGATGTCCACCTTCTGTTGTACAAACCTACCATTGTGAGATGAAGGCTTTGAACTAACTGTTTAGCAGTAATGCTGATGTGTAAAAATAACTTATATTCAACGACATTATTAACATGCATGACTCAGTACAAGTACCTTTACTCAATACCTCAGAACTCTGTGTGGAAATATACTGTGACGTCTTTTAGAAATTTAGGACCACTTGGCAAAAAAAATTCTTTAAAAAGATTATCAAAATGTCAGAATTTCCATATTGTCTTTTCAAGAGAAGAGCCTGGATGAATTTGAAAGCCAGGTCTGTGTTTGAAGTGTGTCTCTCTTGGATAGTAAGGTCTTCCATCTTTTCAGCACTTCCTGACTTTGAGGAGGTCAGCACAATATTGAAAACAACATGAACCTGCTATGAATATTAATACAAATGCATCTGTGAAAGTATAGGGCTACACCAAGTCTATTCCTACAAGGTCGCAGGTGAATTGGGATTTGTTTGTAGATTTCCATGCATCTTATTTCATTTTCTATCTGTGTCAAGTATGTTTCAGGTGGATGTGTAGGTCATTTGGGGGGGTTGTATGGATGTGTGTGTGTGTGTGTACGTTTATCATATATATCATATATTATATATATATATATATATATATATATATATATATATATATATATATATATATATATATCATACTTGTCCTATAATAATCTGTCAACAAGGAAGCATATTAGTTAGATTAACCTTAAGAAAGGGTAACATCTAAGTGAATATCATCCAAGCCAGTACATGAAGATTATCACCCTTTATTTTTGCACCAGGGAGGATCAGTTGCACTTTGTAATAAATGAAGGCCCTCTGTTCAGAAATTAATTAAACCTGCAGATCAGAACTCCTTGAAAGGAATGGAGAACAAAAGGAGGTTCGCCCATTATGAAATCACTCTTTCTTCTTCTAAATGAATCGAGGAGGTTTTGTTTGCCTAATCATGCATGATGTTAAGACTTACAAAGTTTGGGCTGAAGTCTTCAAAACAGAGATCACATGGGCTTTTACTTTGAAGAGTTTTGAAGAGTGGACTAGGGGCAGAAAACAACTATCCGTGAAATGCTAACACAGTCTACTTCCTTAGCTCACACAAAGATGGAAACAAACCCTTTCCCCCGTTTTAATAAACCATTAAATATTTCCCGCCCGCTCAGTCGGCTGCAGTCACTGAGGTTAGTGACCAGTGTTTGGAAGTATTCATTAAGCATTTAATGCAAAAATCAGAGCAATTTAATGACATAGGAAACCTTTAGCCTTGTCAATTTGAATACACGGCACATCCATAATTCATTTAGCTGCAGTGATGAGATTGCTCCAGTATTGTAGCAGTAACCTTCCCTGAGTACATAATAGACTGTGGGATTATTTTTTTCCCCAGACTCACCTGTAACTACTTTAATGACTCCTTTATGCTCTTCGTCAACATGTCATTCTCAAAGCTCTCTTTAAATATACACACCATTTAAGACTCATTAGAGCCATCTTGAAATGACCACAGCCATCGCCCAAAGCAGTGCACATCCAAGCATTGGACAGATGTGCAATTACGTAGTCATTGTGAAATACACAAAGTCTTATGGTTATATGAGAAGAAGAGTGATCCATGTCATTTAAGGAGCGGAAAGTGTGTCTTGATCGAGTAGTTCAAACTAAGTATTAAGTGCTTTTAATACAGATATTCTTTTAATGAATATTCGTCAATTTGTGATAAGCAGTGCCCAAAGTACAGTATTATAACTATTCAAAAATCTAAAACGATCCATTTTAGTGGACAATTCGGACCATCTTAATTCAGTAATTCCAACAATTACGGACCATTGTCTAAATCAGCATTGCAATGAGTCCTGAGAGATCAAATAGATTTATGATCACGGCTGTGCGCTAGTCATCAGCACAATGGGAGCCAACAGGAAACCAGAACAGAAGATGGAGTACTTATGAGGAGGCCCATGATGAATGACACGACTGAGGCTTTGATTAGCTTTTTATCTGCTCTCAGGGCTGGGTGGGATGAAGGAGGAGATTGATGAACTGGAGAAGACCAATAAGTTGTTATTTGTTTGGTTGGTGTTGAGTTGGAAGTCTGTGGTGTGCCGTAGAGCACAGTAGGTTTACATCCCATATTAACTTTAGTGGCCCGTCTGGCCCCTGTTTGGCCCCTTTCTAAACCCTGACTTATCTCCGACTGGCCCCTGACTGGGTCCTAGCCCCCCTGTTATTGTTTATGTGCTTGATTTTTAGGCAATTCAGACCCAAGAACCCAAAGCTCTCATTTGTGAAAATCAGTCAAGAGGATAAATACAGGAATCACATTTTTATTTTTTACAAATTGTTTTCCTCAGGGGTCCCGACAGAGTGAGAGGGGAACCCTTATTTCCACTGACCTTTAATGTTTGCAGATCCTTAAATCTGAGTCAGTCTGCCGACCCACTGAGGGCAAGCTCAGCGTGTTAGTCAGACTCTTGTGAGGATATATCCTAATCCTAAAATCAATGCCTTTTCACCTGGGAAATGTATTGATTTTCTGCATTAACTATTACTGCTGGACAAATGTGTATTTCACAGGAGATGTACCTGTATTATCTTGAGCAAGTGTGACGGAAAACTGAGAATCTAAGATCAACATCTTCCTTCTAGTTAGAAGGTCAAGGTCACCTTCTGTCTGCATGAGACAACCAAAAAAGACATGCTGTAATGCATCACAGGAGACAGAAGCACACCCAAACGCAGAGCGCAGATTTATTTTGCAAAGGTACAAAAGGAAGTAGGCTAGTTGTATTCAGGCAGAAGGTCAAAATCCAGGAGCAGGTAGAGATGCGAAGGTACCGACAAGGATCAGGCAGGAGGGAACGAGGTCTGGAACAAACAAGGATCGTCAACAAGAGGCCAAACAGGAAATCAGATCAACGCTCAGAATGTGACGGTAAACTACACAAGACTTCTAAAGTAACACAAGGGAATCAGGGGTATATATACAGCCCAGTTTGATGGGTAACCAGACACAGGTGTGTAGGGATAAGTGGGCAACTATCCAAGGAGTGGGCGTGCAAAACAGAGGCAGAAACAGAACGGAACAAACCAACTAGACAGTAAACAGGGGGGGAATTTGGGGTCCAGATTTGAAGTACTCAGGAAGAGGAGTGCTGGATCGTGACACATGCTTTTTGGGAAGACTAATCTTGGGATGCATGAACTGCAGATAGATTGATAGATATATAGAAGCAACAATAATGCCTATACCACTTTGCATGTTTAAAATGGGGTTCTTAAGGTATACATTCTAGATTTATTGACTTCCCTCCCTAAACACACTGTACTTTAGATTGATTTCATATCTACTCTTACCCTCCAAACCATGGCAACCGTAACACTCCCTCTATTTATTTCTCATTTATCTCTTTTTTTTGACTCCAGAAGATTTGTGTCTCTGCCTCAGCGAATCTGAGAGATAAAACCCAGAGTCTGTAAGATGAAGACACAAACAGAGCAGATAAAGACAGGATATTGATGAGAATTGGAAATAAGGAAGTAATATGGCTGAACTGGGCTGTGCTTTGTGCGGTCTGTCTACATCCATTTCCCTCACTTAAAACTAAAAAGCTGTCTTGTTCAACAAGCAGGCATGCCCAAAACACAGGCAAGAGTAGAATTACCACCACTAATATGGCCCAGTGCTTCTTAAGAGGGTATCAGCTCTTTGTGAGTGTCTGCAGCCATTGGGGCTAATAGGCCTTGATGAAAGTCAATGCTCAGTCCGGCTCTACTCATGGATCTAAAGGATGGAGCAGCCAAGGCTTTTATGTAGGCAAAGTGGATATGGATTGATAATGTAGATTGAGGCTCTGGGCTCACAGACAGGGGAGAGAAGTGTATTAATCTGTGATCTCCATTATAGTGAGGCTATTTATAATTCCTAGGATGCCATCCATTGTGTGGCTGGGGTAATGTAGTAGAGAAAGTTCTGTTCATGCATTCGGTGTGGCTTTGACCTTTGCTCCACACTTCCTGTCGTCTGTCTGACGGAAATGGATGTGATTGTCCTAGAAAATAAAGCTGAGATTTGACGTTACACTTATTGGGAACATGGGGAAAGTTTGGTGTGCTTTTGCCTGCAAAAAACGTTTTGATGTAAAATGTAGAATATGATGTTTCTGAGTGTTCCAGTTGTTTGAGAGGAATGGCCTGAAAGTAAGCTACTGACAGGAAACCCATCTCTCTTTGGAGCTCATTAACCCTGTGAGACATGGTTCAAAATTACAACATATAGCTCTCCAAAAAACACATTTGGAAATATTTTTGTTGTTGTTGAAAGACCACATTTACATAGCCAATGGCCATAGCCAGGGTCCTATTGTCTTGCAGTGCCATTGGATAAATATGGTCTTTCAAAAAAAAAGAAATGAGCAATTATAGAGCTAAAAGTGACGTGATTTTTACAACCAGGGGTCTTACAGGGTTAATGTTAGAATCTCTCGCATCAAACAGACTTACAAACAAAGCACATCTAGTTCGTAAACTAGTTTATCTCATTTATTTTTCGAATTTACCATGGTATTACATTTAGTTATTAATGTTAAATGGAAAAGGTTGGCCAAATATTTGTCTATTGGTCCAAGGAACTATATACCAGGAGATGTTTTTAAAAGCTTGTTTTGGCATTTCTTGCTTTCTTGAATGTTTAAAGACAGTAAATGTATTGGACGACCCCTTCTGAAGGTCAAGAGCACTAAAGTGCCATTTCCCAGGAACTGTACGTATCCAACTATCATTAGTGGGGATGAGACATTCACCAAGCCCTTCTGGAAATCATAAGATCTGGGGCCAGGTCCAGCCCCTGGTAAGTGAGGTCTTTTCCAGGGGCTCAGGGGGAAATGTGTTGCATCCTGCACTCACAGATGCAGTAGGAGGAAACAGCACTCCATTCAAGCTAGCGTTGGTTAACTCTGTTAGCATTGGCCTTTCTTCTCTTATGATTTCCATCCTAGGATGTTCTTAATGAAAATGTTTGTTGCTTCACAGTGAATTAAGGGACTGAGATTAAGGTCAGTGTGTGAATAAACTTGTCACAAGGCTAATTTAAACTGTTATTATTACAGTGTGAAATACAAGTGCTCTCCCTGCTTGTGATTTCATGTGTGCTGTTTCACTGGACATTGGATGTGTAATTTGCAATATTGTTATTATAGGGATGGTAGTCAACGTTATAACTAATTTCTGTAGGCCACACCCAACTACTCTGATTCCTCACTTACCTTGTCCACTCAGACAGCAGCACATTTTGAAAATAGTCAAATGACATAACCTTTCTTAATCTGAGGTTGTTATTGTCCTTTGTCTGGACCCCAAGACACATTATACAATATTCATTGCATAACATACACACTTCAAAATCAACCTAATTAATAATTCAAAAGGGCACCGGCTTCAACACAAACATACTGCTATTACTTGCTTCTCTATCACATGGATGTGTTGCAGAGTCGTAGAAGGTGTACCCAATCAGGTGTAGATCACCAGTATGGATGAATGACACAATGATTCACTCACTATACTGAAATAGAACATGCCAGAATGTGGCTTTTCTGCCCCAGAAAAAAGGCAATGGGACACAACTAAGGTTGCAGCCCCAAAGTGGGCATCATCCTCCTCTTCTGGCCTTAGATTAGATGTTTCTAGGCGGAACAGAGCTGTGATCTTCAACTACGCTGCCCTGCGCCGAGTGGCAGATCAATGCAGTGGTCCCTCGGGTAATTCTTATGACAGCTGCCCTGGCCTTTTAGCATCCATAACTCTCAAAGTGGTGTGACCCCCACCGGATGTCACTGGGGAGGCTGGCAAAGGCAAACAGAGGTGATGGGAGTCTGGTGGGCCTGAGGTCCTTCCAGGTCCCCCCTCTTGGCCGCCACCACCCCATGCTCTCTCCAACCCTCCACCCCACCCCATCCTCCACACTCCTGACCCCCTGCTCTTCCCTTGGCTCCAGAGCAGGGAGGGAAAGGTCAGAGCCTCCTGCTTCCCCACTCTGTATCGTATCTGCCCTTTCTGCTCGCCAAGATTACCCACTAGCCTCCAGCCTGTCTCTCTCTCTCTTTCGCTCTTTTTCATGTTCTCTCTGTCTTTCGGTCTCTCTCTCTACTCTCCTTCTCTCTTTCCTCTCTCACTCTCTCTTTCGCTCACTCTCTCTCAATGTCTCTCTCGCTGTCTGTGTCGCTCTCTCTATCTCTCTCGTTCGCTCTTTGTCTCTCTCCCCACACCCAGTTATAATTTTCACAATTTCAACAAGATCCTCTAATTTCTAACAAGGTTGATTACCAGTGCTGGGCTGGACCATGGGACACTGTTTAATTACATCTACGGGTGCCTCCTCGGTCTCTGTGGCAAATACTCTGGCTTTCTTTGTCTGCCTCTACACTCACACATCCCTCCTCTCTCTCTCTCCCCCGTTTTCTCTATTACCGCCTGCCTGTCACTTGCTCTGTCTCTTTCTTTCTCTCTGTCAGTCATTCTCCTCCATCAAAATCTATGTCTAGATTTTTTTTTTCACTCCCTTTCTCTCTCTCCCAGTCCTGTTGTCTCTCCACAGTGTATAGGTGGTACAGTTTTAGCTCAGTGTGAGTAATTATTCTAATCTGCCTGCCAGTGGTTAGTGATGATCAGGATGTGTATGGCTACAGTGCCACACACAGTGGAACATGACAGGGTTAGAGCCGCTGAATTCTCTCTCCATGCAATTGGCAGCCGTACAAATATTTAGGGAGATTAAGTCAGAATAATTACGCGCAGTCCTTAGTTTAACACTATTACTTTCTTGATACAAAATTACACCATCCACTGTTTGAGGCTCGTTTAATGGTTCCTTAATCTGATTGCCCATTTATTTACCACTCCATCAGAATGTTTATTGTTACCTGGTGACAGACTAACAACAAGCCAATCTAAGCTCCGTGATTCATTTTGCAATCACTTCTCTTTTAATCACCACCAATGTCTTGCTAACGTTTGACAAAATATGGGGCAAATGTTGAAATAAATACATTTCTGCTGTGATTTGTTCATGTTGCTTGCTAGTCATTATAGACATGCCTGTGGAGAAGTACAGATTTTCAGTTTCCCCGCTCTGTAATTATGCATGTAACTGGCACACAGTTATTTATATTGTGGAGTGTGTCGCCTCACTACCATGTATCTCCTGATTGCTGCCTCTGTTTTTCTGGGTCAGATGCTGGAATACATACACAACCTGACACACACAGACGCACGCATGCACACCACCAGACACACCCACAGCTGGGAAGGTGATCGGCATTACTTGCCTGGATGATCCTCATCCTCTCCTATCTAAATATAAACGTGACTCACAATGGGGTTGATGGCATTCGCCCTCAGTCAAGATGGCAGTCCACCTTGAACAGTTCCTCCCTTGTCCTGGCTTGGCTGTGGAGTTTTTTTCGTCCTTTGGTCTACTCGTATTTGATCAGTCATTAAACAGTGCAGTTGGAGAGTGAGAGAGAGAGAGACTGTGTCAGATTTACACCTGAGCTCTTTGTCTCTTCCTGCCAATGACGGACAGCTAATTGCCATTGTCCGTGAATAATGCATAGGTAATAAAGGTGGCACTGCCAGCTGCCGTGTGCTGCTCTCTGTTAGGCCCCACGGGAGGACTGTCAGGTGGGTGCTCGTACGACGGCTGCAGTGCCCAGCTGGAGCCTAGCATGCCCCCACCTCTCTCCCTCTCATCTCTCTTTCTATGATTTAGATTTGTCCCTCAATTCTCTCTCTCCCTTTCTCTCTCTCTCTCTCTCTCTCTCTCTCTCTCTCTCTCTCTCTCTCTCTCTCTCTCTCTCCCTCTCTCTCTTCCTCTCTCTCTCTCTCTCTCTCTCTCTCTCTCTCTCTGTCCTCCACATGTCCCTTGGTTTCTTTGTTCTTGTGAATCTGTGTCATCAGACACTAGGGGGCACAAAGGTAATATAGAACATAAATGCTTAACATCTTCATGACAGTGTAGTGGGCAAATGTTGACATGTTGTTGTGGCTGTGGACCTTGTGGACTTTTAGGACGTAGTGAAAATCAGCCCCAACTTCTTTCAAAGTAATACAAATAAAGTCATTAAATGATAACAGTGCAAATAGGCTGAATACAGTGCATCATTCACAATACTCTATTCACTCAAATAATTATCGACCTTTATGAAACAAATGCTAGTGCATTTGACTGGAGATCTCCTGCACAGTGTGTGATAAATTGCTTCCTGTTTATCATGAATCTATAGTACAGGATGTAACCTCAGCAATATCCCTGATGTTGTCATTTTATCCTGGATCTAGGGCCAATATTATGAAGTTCCTTGGAATAAATAGATGCCATCTTCACTCAGGACTAGAGTGTTATTTCAGTCCGGCATATACTGGCCTTCCCCCGTCGCCTCTGCTATCAGCTTTGTCACCCATATCAATCATAGCCAGCTCCTCCGAGGATGCCTCATTGGTCATTGTTTCAACCTTGAACTTTTTGGCTGCTTCATTGCCCCCATCCATCACACTCACAATCTTCTCCTCCTCCCCACCTCACAAGTACAGAGTAGATTAAAGGAGAACTTCTCACTTTTTCATTATTTTAGTTTGTCTGTCTGGCAATGAGTAATGTATGTCATGACCTTTGTTCTGTTCGCCCGTTTTTTCGATGCTTCTACAGGTATTTGGAGTGATCATAAAGATCAAGAGCTTTGAATTATCCTGAGAATTAAAGTGAAATAAATTCCAGTCACCTCAAGTTAAGAGCCTCAAGTATAGAGAAAATATCCTCTTCTCTACTTTCTCCTCCTTTCCTCCTCTCGTGTCCATCTCTCCTCCTCCTCCTGTCCTTCTCTCATCATCCTCGTGTCCTCCTCTCCTGGGGAGAAGTCCAGTTATTTCTTGTTTTTTTCCAGGAAGCCAGACCCTCAAGAGGATGAGGTGTGAGCAGAGTTAAGTCTCCTCATTAGTTTAGGTTTCCTGGCCCAAAATTCATCATAGAACGCTTCAACTGTAGTTCCTTGGGTTACCAGTTCCTATTAGCTTCTACTCACAGTGCCCCCAAGGGATACAACTTCAGTTTTGTATTGATCTATGGCTCCTATTTCTAATGACTTTTTTTATGAACTCAAAATGAAAGCATCTGCTAAGTGGAAACAATGTACACCAATTATAGCATCAGCATTGAGTTGTTGTAAATTATTTTCTAGTTTAATAGTTTTTACACTTGTGAAATGATGTAGTATTTTACAGTCATAGAACTGAACTTTAAGACATTTCATTGAAGAGATAAGGTAAGAAAGCTTGACATGGATCAACAGTTGAACCTGTGGCTGGTAGTAAGCTGTCATCTGTGATAAGCCAATCACAGGGTTTCATTTAACAATGTGTTATACGCATCTCTGTTGAAGGGGTGATGTTGCCACATGTGGAGAGTGTCTGTGTGATGGAGCAGGGTGAGAGGCAGATTGAGATGTTTCAGCGTTGAAGAGAACAGTGGAACTGCACTCAGGGGACAACTTAGAGGAAATTGTTGACACTTCTGTAGTGTTTAGTGCTCTGCTTTGAAGTCCATTCACTTAACATGAGTGAGGCCTTTTCTCAAAGGTACATTATGTCACTGACTTTACAAACCAACACCCTTGACCAGTATCACCTCCTCAACTATTGTAGTTGGTTACGCGAAAATCAAGATTACTGTACACAGGGACAGTTCCAATCTTCACAACAGCGTCCTCATAGGAAAGGTAGCGAACATGTCTCGTGGCCATTTACAGGTGTACTGTTAACGTTCTGAGTCAGGACAAACACAGACAGAACAAAGGTCATGGTGTCTACATCCAGCAATGTATGTAATGGTTCTGCTGTTGATGTCACACGGACGTGAGCATGTGTGTGTGTGTATCCACATGCACCGTGCCACAAGGTGGTTACACAACACAAAACAGGGTGTTGAATATGCATCGCCATCGGGTACATGTCGCTCCCCAGCTCACACCAGCCTCCCACATCCTCTCTCCTCACCCCTCTCTCTCTCCTCACCCCTCTCTATCTCTCTCCTCACCCCTCTCTCTCCTCACCCCTCTCTCTCCTCACTCCCCCTGTCTCTCCTCACCCCTCTCTCTCCTCACCCCTCTCTCTCTCCTCACCCCTCTCTCTCTCTCCTCACCCCCCCCTCTCTCTCTCCTCACCCCCTCTCTCTCTCCTCACCCCTCTCTCTCTCTCCTCACCCCCCCCTCTCTCTCTCTCCTCACCCCCTCTCTCTCCTCACCCCCCCCTCTCTCTCTCTCCTCACCGCTCTCTCTCTCTCCTCACCCCCCTCTCTCTCTCTCCTCACCCCTCTCTCTCTCCTCACCCCCCCCCCTCTCTCTCTCTCTCTCTCTCTCTCTCTCTCTCTCTCTCCTCACCCCTCTCTCTCTCTCCTCACCCCCCCCCTCTCTCTCTCTCCTCACCCCCCTCTCTCTCTCTCTCTCTCTCTCTCTCTCTCTCTCTCTCTCTCTCTCTCTCTCCTCACCCCTCTCTCTCTCTCCTCACCCCCCCCTCTCTCTCTCTCCTCACCCCCCCCTCTCTCTCTCTCCTCACCCCCCTCTCTCTCTCTCTCTCCTCACCCCTCTCTCTTTACTAGGGGAGTCAGATGGCTGAGTGGTGAGGGAGTCGGGCTAGTAATCAGAAGGTTGCCGGATCGATTCCCCGCCGTGTCAAATGACGTTGTGTCCTTGGGCAAGACACTTCACCCTTCTTGCCTCGGGGGGAATGTCCCTGTACTTACTGTAAGTCGCTCTGGATAAGAGCGTCTGCTAAATGACTAAATGTAATGTAAATGTACCACCCTCCCCAAGCACCTCTCCTCCCCCTCCCTCTTCTCAGCTCACACTCCTCCTCCTCATCACACTTCCTCCCCCAAGCCCGCCCGCCTCCCCCCACAACTATCCACGCCCCTTCCCTCTCCGCAGAGGCAGTGTAGTTTCACATGCTAATATCCCAGGTCTGTGGGAGGGCTTGCCATGTCCAACCTGGGAAGAGAAATTACATTTGCATGTGATTGGGGAGGGAGACCATGCTGCTGAACTGCGACCATGTTGAAGTAAACTAGACCGTCAGAAGGGGGGATGATTGCACTTTTCCACTTCACTCAGTCACTCAATACCAGAACCTTTCCATCAAGGTGTGAAGAGTCTCTCAGCCTTACTCAGAAATAGCATGGGGTGTATTCCAAATTCAAAAAACTTGGGAGTTCTGCCTCATAGGCTCATAGTCAGCTGTCACACCCACACACAAAACATACAAACACACACACACATACATACACTATACACACAATAAAACACAATGCAAACTACACACAGAGGCAGTGGTACACAAATGCAGAAGCTCTATCCCCCACAGCCCACCATATGTAGCAGGCACCACTGCTGGAAGTGGAACAGAACATCATGTGAGCTCTGGAGCCCCCCCTTCCTCCACCCCCCCCCCCCTTCCTCCACCCCCCCCCCCTCCCCCCTCCTAAATAGCTCCTCCCTCCCTTGCTTTTTTACCCAACTCCCACAGAGAACTGCCCAACTGCCCAGAACATGGACCCACATTTCACATGAGGACCGGATACAAGTGAAACATGCACATATGCATGAACCATGATGAAAATAAACAGGTTCGTGGCTTGCTGCGTTTTCATTAGGTCCTAATGAGCAATCAATATGTGATTTTCCTGGAGAGGGTCCACCATAACACTGCTAATTGCGTTTTATAAACGGCAGGAAATGCAAATGTGATAAGATCAGTATCGAAGTAGTGGGCTGTGGCTGAGCTTGGAGCCGTCCAAAGTCTTTGTTTACCAAGCATTGATAATGAATGTAATGTGGCATTGGGAAATTACCGTCTTCATTTTGACATTTCCTATGGACATTAAGTCCCAATTAACAGTGGAAATTGAGCGTCCTAAAATGAAAGGATTGCCTGACGTTGATTGTCTGCATGCTACAATGCCACAGCTGAACCAATCCGATATCCATTTCCGAAGGAACATGGGGAACACGCTAGGTATGATAATAACAACAAGTAAACCGTTTTGCATACAAACCCCATATGACAGATCATCTGATCCAACCAAGGATCAATCAACAATACAGTCAACAGTAGATCTGCCAACAGGGATGGCTTCAATCACTGAACTGTATTCAAGGTCTAGATGTTTCTTGACCTGCTCTGTGCTAGCATGAAAGGGAGGAGAGACCGTCAGTATCACATGTGCTGTGCAGGTCATTGAGGGACATAGCAGTGCAGTCTGGTGGGCATTATCTCTGTGGTGGCACAAGGCCATACCCATTGTACAGACCCACTTCCGCTTGTCATAGCAGGGTGTGTTATATGAGAGCACAGGCACCTACTGGGGGAGGCTCCGCTTGTGTACCAATTGCTGCTCAAACAACTCAAGTTGAGAAGGTATGCAGAATGTATGTATTTATGTAGCAGAACACCAATCTCAGGGGAGAGTCAGTTGGAATAGTAGCGGCCACGTTTGAAGACCAAACAATCACAGTAGGAGTGAAGAAGAAGTGGAGAGAGAGAGAAAGAGCGGGATGTAGCAGAGGGAGGGATATGTGCTATCCACCTCTCTCAATTACACCTCATGCTCTGACAGTTTGAAATGGATGGTCCTTAAATATACTGAACGTTTTGGGGATTTCTGTGTCATAAGTGCGACACATGGTGGAGGATAATTAGGGCTGTAATAACTACATTTCCCAGAAAGCTGTCCAGTAGTTTTGGTGTGGGGCATGCATCCACTTTGTGGCAGGTCTTAGACCCAGGGGTGAGCTTTTAATGAGTATGTAGGCTGGCTGGCAGGTGAGTCATCATACAAGTACAATTTTGGCAGTTAAAAAATATCGAGCACTGAATAAATTGTATGTGACGTCATCACCAATTCCATGCATTAGTCATTCAACTCAATGTACGTGTTTACACTTGATCGTGCTGGACTGTTGTCATGTACATTCCTCTCTACTCACACCTCGTGACTCGGGTGTTTAATTAGGTCAATTGACAGTTATAATCTTTGAATGCAATCAAAGAAAAATGCAGAGTCCCAAAATGGTGCAGTGTGCCTTTTCGATCCCTCCTTCTCTGTCTGTGTGAAGCCATGCCTCGAGCACGAGAGGTTTGGAAGTATACTGATGCTGCGTGGGGAGAGTGAGAATAGGAAACAGACTTGGGATTGCAGTTCTCTCAGTTCCTCTGGCCGGAGGGGGGTCGTTGTCATCCTCTTGACAAAGCCAAAAAGCCACTGATTGAAATGTCAAATGTAATATGTGTGGTTGGCAGACAGCACTCATCATGCTGCATATTCATATCAGACATCTAACGGTGTTGATTGGCTTCATATGACTTTAATGAAGTCCCGAATCACTTATTCACCTCTGGGATCTTTGAACCTGGATTGATTTTTGGGGGACAATCAGCAAGATTCCTAAAAGTATTAGGTCTGAAAACGTACTTTGTGGCATGAAGAGGGCAGCTCACTGAGTTCCCGTCTCCCTCAACGCCTCCGCATCCCACAGGAGCCTCGGACCTGTACCGCACCCATGTTACCCCACAGCAGCTCTCCTCAGGCGGCCAACGCTTCCCTCCATCTGCAGATTGTGTCTCTATGTCTCATCCCCAGCCCTCTGCTCTGTTAATTATGGATTATGGCGGCAGAGGCAACTCTGTCTGAACAAAAACAAGCTGATTAAGCCAGGGGCACTGCGTCACACAGAGAGGGGATGGAGGACTCAGGCCATTAATCACACTGACTGGAGTTCTCCCTTAAATCAGCTCTTTAGTGGGACAAAGTTCACCCCTCTGAACTCTGACTGTTCAGACTCACTCTTGAGGTTAGGGTTATCCTTCCTCTGTGGTTGTCGCTGTGGGAATCTTCACCGAGAAGTTACTCTCTGAATGATACAGTGATAAGCAGCTAGGCTAAATATTCTATTCTATTATAAGATGTTGAAACGTGTTTATATGTGTAAAAGACAGTGAATATGAATTATTTGCAAGACATATATACTGTGTATATGTATATATAAATAGTATAGACTGTGTATATATACTGCATACATCCACTGCATGTATTTGGTTCATATACATGGCTATAAATACATATTTAAAAGGCATACACATAGTCATTTTCATCAAACATGAATATTGTCAGACTTGTCATGCCCGCTTTAGCTATCAGCCACTGGTGCATGTTGGCTTTTGAAGATGTCAGTCAGAGATCTGTCTGCCTCTAACCCGGTGACTCACCACCTGCCATTCATCTCCGTGACATTAGCTTGGAAGGTTTGTCTGCATGTCCAAGGTCAGACCACAGCCCCAGCCTCCCTGTTTCGCATTGATGATTCAGTCTCTCCTGCATTGACAGAAGTCTCGTATCTGACGTCATGGCCCGGTGACTGCCATTTAAATTGAGGGTGAAAGTTGGCCTCCTCATCTGTGATGTAGATTTTCCGTCAATCTTTCAATTGAATCCGGTGTAGTTGGGGTGTCGACAACCTTGTCCGTGAGGCTGGGAGTGGGCGCGTGCCAAACACTGAACAGACTTCAATATCTCTTCAAAAGACATTTAAGATGTTTTCAGCTATTCAAATCATGCCACACTTATTAAGAGTTACAGTAAAGACTGAACACTGCAGTTATCCTCAATATCAGAAAACAAGAGCTATTGTAAAAGAACATAAACACAAAAGTTGGACTAAAGCAAGAATATCCAAACTGTGGTTGCAAAATCATGTTCTGTCATCTTGTCATGGGTCATCGGCACCCTTCACAATTAAACAAGACATTAAAGGTCACATGGAGCCATGTGTGGGTAAGTAGCACCTCTTAAAATACTGGATATTATACAGCACCTGACCATACACAGAAGCCCTCAGCCCTAATACCGACTACATGTCTCAAAATGGGAGGCGAAATTTGTTGGAAAAATTGAAGATGTAACACATTTTTCCTGCTTGATAGATTAATATTTCTCACACAATTACAATTTCTTGTGACAGGCACAAGACAATTCAGGGTAAGAACAAATGACAAATATTGAAATTGTACCCACACACGATATAAAAGAGAGAGCAGGGCTTGTGGCAGTTTCATGAGCCTCTCCTGGGAAGATGAAGCCATCTCCAGACCTCTGACAAGGGATATTGATCCCTTCTCAGTGCTTGTAAAGGCAACTTTTCCCAAGCTCGACACAACGCTACAAACTCATGTACAGTATAATGTTGATGATCATATACTATGTTGTTGAGTTGCTTCTCCAGAAGTGAACCATGGTTTTCACGTTTCTCCCAAACTGGTGCCCTGGAGTGCAAGGAAGGGTTTGGGATGCATTTTAGCTACTGCTAATGTACCCAAGGGAAATCACCCAGAGAAACAATGCGAGTGGATTATCTTCTAAGCCGAGATGCTTGCGCTCATGCCCAAAGTAGCACTTGCATCAATGAATACATTGCAGACCAAGTTATATCTGGATCCATCTGCGGTGGTGCTTGTCCCTACCTGCAAATGTACTGAGGGTTGTTGTGTCAGTCCCTACTTACAATCTACAAAACTGTGCCTGTCAGCCGTATTTTGTCTCACATTTGAAGGCATTTGACAAGCCAGTATCAGCGCAACTAACCCTAACTCTAGTAATTCTGTCTATGGTCAGGTGCTGTCTAACATCCGATATTTTAGGACGTGCCATTAAGCCACAAAGGGCGCCATATAACCTTTCAGCACTCATCAAGCTAACGAGTGCTGACAAGACGATAGAACGTGACTTTTCTGCCGCTGCCGTTCCAGTCCAGGTGAATCTGGGACCATATTGTACCTGTGCTTTAGGTGTTCTCCTCCCAGACCATCTAGGAGACGGTCAACGAGTCACTACCCCAACCAGCTCCAGTCAGCCCCTGGTCTGTCAGACTAATTCAATCCCGTAGTCCTCTAGTGCCAGTAAGTGGTCTGACTGCAGCCGTGAGTGCGCTAAATAAACCAGATTAAAACCTAATCTAAGGGCCTCCAAGATCATGTACTTTGTACGTATGTGTGTTCCTGCATCCAAGAGGATCTCTATATGATTACTAAACTCATGTCAAAAATGATCCTGGTGAATGAATGGAAAGGATGAAATAGAGGCCCATGAACAGCTCTCTTGATGAAACATTTCCTTAGTGGAAACCTGCCTGAAAACAGCAAATGGAACCAGAGTTTTAGAAGTTTTGAGATCAGTTTCTGTGCTCTTCATGGCTTTTTTGATGAACGTTCATTCTAAGGCAATCTGAAATAGCTGCATGGGTGGAAAAGTGATCAAAGGTTTCCTCTTGGCAGGTTCAGCAAATTCACATCATTTCACCGCTCAAGTTTTCTCTCTTGCTGTGAGTGTGCATGTGTGTGTGCATGTGTGTGTGTATGTGTGTGTGTGTGTGCGTGTGCATGCGCCTAAGTGTGTGTGTGTGTGTGAGGATGTATTGGCAATGACAATAAGGAAAATCTTTTGGTGAGAAAACCAAATTTCCTGGGACCTCATTAGAAGAGCCACCTGACTAACTCCCAAATAAAGCCTTGGAGGGTGTGATACATCCTCTTGATTTTCATCCTCTTGAACAGATTTACACCTAAAGTTAAAGCGCTTACTTGGCTCTTTGATTTCACAATATAAAGTTTCACTTTTTTGTTTTTCATCATGTGTATATTTTGTTTCTATTGTTTATTTATTTTATTTTTCTCTGATGACCAGTATGAGAGTATGTGGCAGTAGGAAATAACAATCTTCTTCAGTTTAGAGAAAGGGAAAGGTTGTGAGGCAGGTATTATACCCTTATTATAGTAAGGACACATGGACACTCCTGCCTACAGTAAACACAACAGCTGTGTGAAATAGTTTATTTTCTCCCCTGTGCCTCTCAGGCCTGTTGCCTCATATCTCCACACCTCTCACATCGCCTCTTCTTTATATAAGGTTCATATCAAAGTCGACAAACTGTAAAAAAGCATTTCTGTCTGTAATGAAATGCCAGAGATAGCGTGAAACCAAACAACAGCAGTGGACGTCTAAATGCAAAAGCAGTTTTTCTCTTCATGCGATGGCAGATTGAACAATCAATTCAAGGTATTTTGGACAAAGGCAATCTTTTATCCTTCTCCCAGTTTCACTTGAGTGCACTGCCACAAAAATGTAGGTACTATTGCAACTGTTTTCCTTTGGCAAAATTCTGAACACTGGTGATTCATACTGAGGGTTCTGGTACTAATGAAGCACGTACTTTTTATGAAGAGGACATAAACAAAGCAGAACAATTGTGTACTTAAATCACATTTTAATGCATTAAATGAAAGAACGTATACATTATCATTGTATATTTATATTTTTTTACACTAAGAGTACTTAAAATGTTCGTGTTTTTGTACATTCACATACATATTGACAAATGTAATATATAATCCTTTTGTACTTAGTTTAAGTATATTGTATTTTTGCTTGGAAACATGAATGCCTAAATAACTATTCGCTATTTACAGGTAACAAGCGTGCCATATTTCAGTCTCTTCTTGTCATTGTATACTGTTTGTTTAGCTTGTTTGCCTGCTGTTCCCAATGAGGTCAAAGTCTTGACTTGGAGTAAAGTACAGAGCTCCATACCTTCCATCCCTCACCCTGTCACACAAACGAGTGTTGCCTAGTAACCATAACCGCTCTTGTGAAGTCACCATTCAAAGCTTTTCAAAGACAGTCACGCTTGATGGGGTTTTTTCCTCCAAAAGTGCTATTCATGTGCCATCTGTAGCCAAAGAGGAAGACTGAGCCCTCTGTATTAACATCAGAAAGGTCAGCCTCTCAGCTCAGAAGAAAAAAAGCAGCTGAACTATATTTACAGTGCATTTATTATTTCCCTCCATCTTGTTTTTTTTTTGGGCAAAAACACAGATTACTGTATCCATGTCCGTCAGAGCACTGGTTACTTACTAATTTTGATTTGGACTGTCTATCACTCATTTTAATCACAGAATTGGCGTCAATGATCTGTTTTGGCTACTGCTGAGTTTCATTGGAACTGGATTCAATTAACCGGACTTTGATTCTGTTGACCACAACATTTCGCTGCAGCCAACTGTTTTATTAACTGAAATTGAATCAAACTGAATTTTGATTCTATCAACTGTCAAATCTATCGGGAAATAATTTTCTTCTCACTCACATCCACAGTGTTCCTGCTGCTGTCCATTTATTCTATTAACTTAATCAGGTAAAATTCCCACTTAATCAACAGAAGATATTGCTTGAATATTGAGTTCAGTATGAAAAACAAATCACTGGTGTAGAATTTAAAATTAAAATTAAATATTCAAATGGATGAAGATGGCCTCATGGCTGCCCCTGAGTGCAGCACTGCCTGGAATCATCATCATAAAAATGATAGACTTCAACATGATCTCGACACAAAATGAAAGGATAAAGAATACACTCTCATTGCAAAATACTGAGATCAGCCAAGACTTACAGAGGGAACAAGCCAAGTATGATTTAAATTAGCATCAATGCAAAATGCGACATGATCATTGCTTGCACCTGCTGATGGCAAATAATGCAATTTGATTGCTCGATTATCCAAAGTGCAGGTTTTGAGTACTGTCAGTCATCTCAAATGAGCTTTCAGAGATGATTGCGTCCGGATCAAATCCAAGCAGCACTCTTCAGAGGAGAGTGACATTCTAATCAATCAACAAGAAAGATATCCCATGTGATGAGCTCATTCATTGATACACTGTTGAACTCCAATAGCAATTTGCTTCAGCTGGATTAATGCTGATCTGTTTGATTAGCAAACAAAGGTAGATTTACACATACTTACCCTGGATTTAAACCAGGGGTCGAGAGTTTTTCTAAGAGCATTTGCTTTCACCAGCTTATCCAGGATGCCTGGGGAAGTTCAAACAATGCTAACAAATACTTCTCTTCTCATTATTGAAGTTTGGTTTGCCAAAAGTGGGTCATCGAAACCAGTAGTGTAACAAGTAACAAGGATCACTGCCATTTCTAGCACATAGTCATGGTTGTCTTTTCCAATATACTGTCGAGAGCTTTACACTATACTTCACTCTAAGTCTGCTTACCTTTCAACTCTTCAAAGCCGCTGTTACATAAGATGGGCCTTCAGGCTTCTTAGGCACCATGATTGTACATACACTTGGATGTCTAGATCTGGCTAGTTCTGTCCGATGTACTGTATGCTTTGCACCAGCACAGCAGTGAGGCTGGTGGAGGATGTTGCCATGCAGGGACAAACCCTTGTTCATCCGTCAAGGTCAGACAACAGGAGAGGGTGGCTATGGCCTGTCAGCTTGTGTTTCCTCTTCATGGGGGTGTGGGGGGGGGGGGGGGTGCTATTACTTGACTGAAAGGTTGCTTGCAAGGATACAAATAGTCTGCTTCTTTATACTTAACATTATTCTTCCTTTCTTTCTTAATCACTCTGTCATTCACTCTCCATCTCTCTCTCTGCCTCCTTTGCACAATAATACACACACATGCAAACACGCACAAAGCCATAATAAAAACAACACATTTTGTCCGCTCACTTAATCAATATAATACTTACATACCTACTATTGAAAGCTCCTGATTTTGGCATTGGTGAGATAGCACAAACAATGTGAATCTGTCTGTAGAACCATAAAACATCACTTCAACCAAGTGCATTTTTCTTAAACATCACAACTGATTCAAAATAGAATCCCCCAAACTCCCCAAATCTCTATCAACATTTCAGTTACAGTCGGTTGGTTCTGTCAGGTGAATCCAGCAGCAGGTTTGATGCCTCAGTGCAGGGTAGTTTTCAGGGTCTCTTCTGATCAATCATGTTTCCCTTTTCTTTTTCTCGTACAGCTACTTCAAGCTTGAGATCAAATATTTATGTTTAACCAGGATTCAGATTCGATTTGAGGGGTTTAAGTTTGGCTGATCAAACCATTTGTTTCACCACCTCCCTGTGCAGTGGGGTAAAGTCTGTAAATCGTACAAGAACATCCGAGTGTAAGCGAAGGATATCCTTCTATCCTTCTGAGTAATCGAATTGACAAATCCCATTTGAGAAACCCTATTTTATATTCCATTTTTCGTTCACATCTATTTATGATCGTGTGTGTCATCCACCCATCATGAATGGACCAAAAAATATATATTTATTGTTAAATGTCATTAAATTAAGTCCGATGACATCAGTGAGGGTTCCAGGCAGTGTCCACGTCCTAGACTCCAGCAAACCGGGCCGCCTCGGATTTTTCATCACCGCCTGTAGCTGTGTGATTATCCATGTGTTTTGATGTCAGCTATGAGAATGTTGACTGACAGGCTGGGCCAGGCTTTTGCACAGGATCATGAATGACAGGAAGCTTCTATGGGACACAACCAGTTTTTATAGGACCAATATACAGAAAGACGAAGCTGCAAAAAAATAAGTCAAAATGTTTTAAGCTTTGCTAGCATTTAATTATCCTGCCGCTTTCAATAAACTCCAGCCTTGAATTGATGTGTAGAATTGAATTTGGCCAAACCATTCACGGCTCTCCTCTGTATTAATACGTTTAGCCTGCAGAGTACAAAAAAATACCAGTTAACAGAGTAAAAGTAATTACACAAAGTAAAACTAGCACAGAGCGTCTCCAGAGGTGATGATGTATCAGTGATTTGGTCTTGATCGAGGATACATTTTAGGAGGAGTGCAACTTTACATTTGCCAGATGCAGAGATGATCACGTGTCATCAGCATGCCCTGTTGGTGAGTGATAGTCCTCTGCCAACATTCAAATGGCGGTACCAGCAGTCCCAGCTTCCTCCGTGGTGTTAGCCTTAGTTCTCTCATTGTGCGATCAATTCAGCAGGATTTTGGCAGCCATGTTTTCAGCTCCACCGATAACCAGTCTGTGCGTCAGCAGAATCAAAACAAGTCCCTCTGTTCCCATAATTATCGACTCGTCCTGGATGATGTGGAAGGGCAAATGCATCATGTCAACACTAGATGCAAATACAGACACATGCCAGTCTTTCTGAACAGCAGATCAACAAATTGTCAAGTTGCAAATGGCCTTGATTGCGGTAGCATTTTATTCTCCAACCCATTGAAATTGTAGGGGTGACTTGGCAGGACAGTGGCATCCATTAAGCCCTCATTGAAATGCTACAGTATCTCTATGAAAGGATTGGCAGAATAGAAGTCTGATCATTATTGTCTGGTTTGAGGCAGTCTAGTGGCTTCCTTCTACCAAATTAATTCAGTCTCATTTTTATATTCGACTGATCAAACCTCCTCTCAAGGCCTCTAAAATGTGAACTTTGCTCTGGCTTTAGGGGAAAGTGAAAAATGTAAGCGATTCTGCCTGGCCTCTCTAAGGAAAAGACCAGATTTTCAGATACTGAAAAGCTTATTTCTCTCCTAGTGGGTAATATGTCTATTCCGGATATTGGACCTGTGTTACTAACCCTAAATAGCGGACACCATTGTGTCTGGTCCTCTCTGGTTTTTATTAAATTGATATTGCGATACAAGATCAATATTGGACAGCACTTCCCTGTGTGTTAATGTTCTTTCATTATTGCATATGGGTATCGTGCACATAAGGGTGCATCAATGAGAAAGCTGCTGGGAGAAGATTCATTGATACTGGAAGCAGAGTTGCCACACAGCTGGATTGACAGCTGTTCCTCTCTGTTGAAGGTGTTTAACTTTGTGGCAGACATTAATTACTTAATGTATTGTGTGTGTTTGTTTTGGGACATTGGTTTGGTGTGGGAACAAGTGGAACAAGTGCAACCTAACACTCTTTCATAACACATAATTGAGAGTTAGTATTTATATTTAGTTGAATGTTTTTGTAAATATTAAAATTAGTTTTTATGATGTTGACTGATACTGTATTGTATTTTCCATCCCTCTCCATGCTTGCTTGAACCGCTCAGTCACCAGTGAGTCTGCCAGTGCCTTAGTGAGCCTAAAGGAAGTCCAACATGCCAAACCTCCCACTGATGCTCTCTCCCTTCTCCCTCTCCACCCCAACACTACCTCCTCTCTCTTTGATGTCTGGGGTAATTAGCCATGGCCTATGAAGTAGAGAGGGGAACTTGGAGGTTCCACCGAGACTGTTTTCCTCTGTAATGATGCTAGCAATACTGGCTGTAATACGGAACCAGTCACGTGTCAAGGCTCTGGCAATGTGGACAACTCCACTAGAGAATTGACCTGCAGTTTTATTAACTCCTCCCTGCAAGACTCCGTTGAAGGTCAACCTCTAAAGGATTTTTCATTTCATTTTTTATTTTGTTGTCCAGACATAGTTGCTATAATGTCATATAATTCTATAGGCAACATAATTCAAGCTTTACTTATACTCGATGTCAGTTACTCCTCAACTGCTCTCTTGATTCCTATTCCATCTGCAAGCCAAGGAAGACATGATTCCACCAGCAGCCGCCAATAACACTTCTAGACATTGATTTTACAAAGCGGTGGGGACATGCCAGGACAGAAATAAAGCTCACACAATGCCAATAACCTTTCCTATGACAAGGCTATTAAACTTCAGCAGTGGATATACTAATGTAACATATGTGATCCTTAATTGCATGTCAAAGGAGGGTAGAGGTCTTGCTGTAAAACCACAAAACAACAAATTACATAAAGAAAGTTATAAACCTCGAACATTCCTTGAATCAGAACAAACAGTTGAATATTGAAGGTGTGTCAAGATATAATGGGAACAGTCTTTCATAGGTGTAATTGAAGAATGCAGGCTTGAAGCTATGCATATCTGCTCAAACATTAAAGTGCCGTATCCCTCTGTGCATGCCAATGACATTTAATTAGTGACATGAAAGGCGTGGTTGCATTTTGAAAGGGGTGCTCAAAGGTTATGCACATAGCTTCTCATCAAAGCTTGGTCAGGCATGCTTCAAATAGGTATGGATAATTCAGAACATTTATTTTGCATACACGTACAGTACAGTAAGGTTGAGAAGTCAGCTATGGAAAACATTTGATTAGGTGAACTTGTATGCTTATGCTCTCAATATGCAGCTCACGCCTCATGGTCAACCATTCAAAACCCATTACAAGGCCATGAAACAACAACTTCGTTTTTGAACACAACATAATCATTCACAATTGGTGTGAACATTTTGAAAATGTTGCAATCTCTTACGGTAACATCTTGCTTGTTTGTGTCTTGGTTGGAAGCCCTCCGGACCCAACGTTGGGCTGAGTGAGCAAGTCCAGCTGATGGAGGGAGAGACGGAAGGTTCTAGCCACAGGGAATCTGTCAGTTGTGAACACCAAGCCCCAGCCAATCAGAGCAAATTAATCGGGGCTTGGTCTGATTTTGTTGGTCCATTGTCATAGAAACACCAGTGCCTTGCATTTTTATTTCATTCTCTTTCTCTGAGTCTCTTTGGGAATCCACTGAGAGAAAAAGTGTGTGGTCCAATTTTTGCTTTTTAGATTTAGGCAATGTTGGATAATTGTGTTCTGTCTGTCACGATCCCATAGCTCATTATAAGTAGAGCCCAGGCATAGGACACTTGTAGAATGTCTGTCTCTGGTTTCCTTTCTTTCTGAAGAACCACGGATTGTGTGAAACGCCTTTGATCATCACCTGTAGATGGTCGAATTAAGAGCTGATGAAACCATTTCCATCCCTCCATGTTAATGTCTGAATAGCAGGTAAGAATATAAATGTATTCTTGTAAGATCTTTATTTCCATACT
Source organism: Hypomesus transpacificus (assembly GCF_021917145.1). Classification (NCBI taxonomy): domain Eukaryota; kingdom Metazoa; phylum Chordata; class Actinopteri; order Osmeriformes; family Osmeridae; genus Hypomesus; species Hypomesus transpacificus. The sequence continues at coordinate 1,548,054 of NC_061066.1, forward strand.
GTCCTACCCACACTACATCTGGAGTGGCCCACAGACCACTTGTCGATTAAGTGTGGGGGTGTGGATGCAAATGGCTGATAATTGAGCTGATCCGATGAACATTTGAGCCATTAGGGTGACAATGCACCAGCAGTTCACTTATGAAACCAAACCGAGGGCCATTAATTCCCTAGTGAGAGGCCTCCTTAACTGGAGAGATGGAGACAGAGTGCCTGCTAAAGTGATTGACACTGCACATAGGTTCCCAGGTTGTTGTTCCTCTAACTAAGCATCAGAACCAATCTTGAGCTACTATTGTTGGTGTGGTATTACCCGGTTCCCTACCATGATTCACACAGAACTGTCCAAGGGGCTAGCAGAAGCCGTAACCGCTCACTGAACTTTGACCCATGCTGAACGTAAAAGATAGATTCATCCTTCGTGCCAGTTGTTGAGTGTACCATTCAGCCACAAATCATCCCACTGATCACAATCCCCTAAAAGGCCAATGTGGGGTTTGGCTGTGGGTCCCTGGCTTCACACACTCCTCACAGTGTCTATTTCTAAACATGGCACCCTTGAATTAGACATTATCTTGCGGCATGTTTCGTCAGAATGATGGAAGTGTGATGTTGGTGAATGCCAGCGAGCCTTAGGTCCCTGGGCATTTCATTGCTATTCTGAGGTTCTACATCCCCATGGGCAATGCCTGAAGGAGAATCTTTTGAGCAGAGATTGTTTATTTCATCAACAGTTCAGTTGAAAGCTCTCCCACTGACTTTCAGCTGCCTATTAACGACTGTTTACTGCTTTCCCAGGACCAGGAAAAGGGGTTATTGGCTCATTGTAGACTTCCCGTTACTGATATGCACTGATTATAATATACATTATTCAGTAGCTGCTTTTGTCTGTCTTTCAACATGAATTAAAAAAACAAAACCCTATCTTAAGAATTCAGCTGCTCTGATTTGTAGTGAAGAAGTTTTCTTGAAGAAATAATCAAATAAATCTGCAAAAGAACTTTCAAAGTTCAGGAACAAGTTAGTGGAACCAAAAGAAGGTTCAATGATAGGTAAAGCTTCTTAAATTGTTAATCACCTCCAACACCTCCTTGCTTTAAGAGACCTGGACTGTCAGAGGGATCTCACATAGGCTTTCAGACGATACCCCAGTCTTCCTGTCCTGGTAGGTGCCATGTTTCTTTCTCTTCACACCCTTTCTCACATTATGGTGGAGCCAATTATGAGAGACTCCAAAATAATTTAACAGCAGCCGCTACAGTACTGTGTGTCAGTGCAGTGGCCGGTCACTAGATTTGATCAGACACATGCCCTTTCCCTTTCCAACGCTGACCAAGTTCACTGTCTGGACACTTTGGATTTACCTGGCGCCAACCACAATGGCTAGTACCACTCAACTCAACAATACTATTACAATGCAAGTCCAATTGCACAAGTGCACATCCACTAACGTTGACGTTACAGGCAGACTCAAGCTCTTTTCATTGTCATTCTAAAAACTTGACTTTACCATAAATGTATTTGATTACCTCCAAGAAATCAAAAATAACACCTTTGAAAGTATTTCGCCACCATGAATGATCTTAATTCATAAACATCGAAAAATAGGTTTTGGAGTGTAGTTACGTTTAGTTACACTAAAATAGACTTAGAATTTACTGTAAAATAGTATTTGTTTGCTACACCTAGAGATCCTAATTAGATTATTTGATCCCATTACTATTAGCAGTGAAAACCTCTCCAGTCATGTAATGGTATAATGGCGCCATTACGTAAATTGTGTACGAAGTACTATAACCTATATTCAGGGGACATCTGGGGACATTCTTAGAAGATGGGCGTATGACTAACCTACAGACACTTCTCGTCCAGACACTTCCAATACCAGTACTGCCTGGCACAAGCAGGACAGATGTTCTGGATGGTGCAAGAGGCATGTGGAATTCTGTGACTAAAATTTTTGCAAATAATACATTCAGTCAGATAACGGAAAAGGGAGAGTTTGGCATGACCTTATATTCACAGTTTGAACACTGTGACAGTTGCTTCCTCTGAAGTCACTTTTCAATCAATTCACCGTCGCCTATGCCTGACGTAAGAAGGGTAAAACCATAGGTTTGCTTACTATAAGTATGAGTATCAGAGTTGTGTGATACCGTACGATACAACGTATGTGCAGATTATGTTTTCTCATATATTTCATTTACATTTAGCAAATGCAAACTTTTTGTTAGGAATTACGTAATCAATAATAGCCTACAGTGACTCCCGTATTGTCTGGACAATGGCAAATCAATTAATTCCTTGTCAAAACGAAATGTCGCTCTCCACTTAAATAGTGCTGAACTCCCTGGATTTACCGTTGTTGGAAAATAGGAAAGAACAATTATTGTAAAAAAAACAAAAGAAAATTAGAAGCCGTGGTTTAAGCTATATCTTACCGACCTTGTTTGTAATGTTTGATCGTTTCACACCCGGTAGCACTGCACAGCTCTCGTGATGTAGGTGGTTTATGACAGTTGTAAAGGAAAGCACGGACAGGACTGAAGCCTAATCGGCAGTGTGTTGCCCGATGTGTGGACCTCTTTTTCTGGAATCGAAACAGACTACGTGGATTTAGGAGGTGGGTAATTTAGGATTTTCGATGGGATTTGAAAGATTTTACGAAATTACAAAATACTGATTTTGTAAGAACAGGGATAAGGTTCACAGTAGGACCTTGGTTATATTTTGCTTGTTTGTATTCTGAAGAAAACGTGCTTTCGTTTTGCAACATGTAGTAGATCAGTTTTGATAGCTCTACCAATGCACGCTGCTTAGACGAATACAAACACAATATCGAGCACAACTGAATTAGAGGTTGGTCTTTGTTGCATTGATGTCGAATAAACAAAATATAGCAACATTAATTACATTTAACATTTCGAGTTATTGTCTCAAAGTATACGGGAAGTTGCAAAAAAAAAAGTTGTCAACCTCTTTACAATATTTTTCAGCATGGGTACTGACATTAATATTGACTGCAGGTGTGTTTTGCGGAAGTAGTAGGCTACTCGTGTTTGCTTGTTCGTATCATCAATCCGTCAGTTAGCCTTGTCCAGTTTGGTCTAAAATAATTGAAAATTAAATAGTATTTTTGTGTTTGTGTGCGCGTGAGCGTCTTTGTGTTCAGCATGCGTCTATTGCGTTGAGATGCGTGCTTTTGCACAAGTTAAGCATCCCCGATGTTGGCTTAATTATAAAATAACCGTCTATTACACACGGCCTTTGGAGTGGTAGCCTACTTATTTTGCACATTTCGTGTGTACATCCCTACGTAGGTCTGGATGTGGACATTCGGAGTGAGTAATGTAATCTTCACTTCAGAATCGACTCATATTTTTTGGGTAGTGCTTCGTAATTAATGTATTTTCGGCCCACTGTGTACATTTTACCCCCCGGCTACATCTAAACTGTTACTCAAAACACTCACTAATTGGATGTTCTTATTAAGTCGCGTTTTGCTTTGGCTTTTGGGAGTCTGGGTTCTATTGTCAAAGGGATCCAGTTCACAAATTGCCACACTACACATCTTGAACTAAGCATACTGTACTATTTCAAATTGAGTTCCGACGCAAAATACAGAGCTTTACCCCATGCTTTGTGAGTGATGGCAGTCATGTCATGGTTCAGTGGATCCGGCCATGTGTTTGTTTTATGCTTCCCTGGCCTATTTTAATGCTTTTATGACGATCTCTTCTCTCTGAGAGGGGGACACTCGCCCCCCACCCTCCTCTGCTTTATGGGTGGCCTAAGGCTTTTTTGTTTTGTATTGTAGTCTGTGTAAGGACATGCTTGTCACATCTAATATCTCTCCGTCTCGTTTCTCTCTTTCTTTCTCTCTCTGTCTCTTGATCTCTCTCGATCTCTCTTGATCTCTCCCTCTCTTTCTTTTAGTGAGCCAACATTGAGAAGAAAGACGAGGTACACCTATTGGACACCTGCTGAAGACATCGTAAGTGACTTGGTCTATCTTATATCTGACTTATTGTAAATATCCCATGTACACTTTCACTTATTGTTGTCCTTTCATTATATTTATGTATGATTGTAGAGGTGATACTACTGTTGCAAAGATCCTGGTAAAAAATATGGATAGTTTCTTGGCAGTAGCCACTGAATTGCTGTTAGAGATGTGCACTTCTGGTCCTAGATTTCTTGCTGTACTAATACTACAGTATTATGCACTATTCATATGTCACTTTTGATACAAGTATCTGCTACATTAATTCAAATGTAGTGCAACCTGAGCATACATGAATGTCTAAATCAGTACCTAGGCCTACATGACATGCATGTGTTGTGCACAGTACAGTAAAAACTATATATCACTTAACTTTGAGTTTGACTCAGTGGCAGCAAAAAGCAACTTTCACTGGAGCTCACATCCCCAGTGATTGCAAGGTTGCAAACGCACACACGATCAATCAAATCAGCCAATGCGCACAGGGAGGGAGAACGCCTGATGGCCTGTGCTCTCATTTGGGATGCAGACGTTGTCCTGTTGCTTCCTTTAATGAGATCTGGAGGCGTGCAATCTAATATTCACCACTGAGACTCCAGCATGGCCACAGACGCCAGTAGCCCAAAGGAGCTGTGTGTTAATCCAATGGAGTGGAGTCAGCTGTGAGAAGGCTGTACAAGATCAAGACCAGACAGAAGGAGAGAGACATGCCATGTCCTTACTGCTCTAACAGTTGAGACAGGGTTGGAAGTTTGAGGTGTCATGGTTCAACTGTGTGCACCCAGTTCCAAAAAAAACAAAAAACAAAACATCTTCAGTATAGTTCAGTGGCAGAGTATTCAATTGCAGATCCCGTGGTCCCAGGTTCAAATTTACCCTGTACTTCACTTTGAATGTTAGCATCTGCTAAATAAAGGGTTCCTTCAACTGTAAAAAAAAAAAATCATTGCAAAAGGTGTTCTGGGACAGGTCTGGTCGTTACCAATAGAGGGCAGTGAAATCTGAGGTGTGAAGTATCCAGTACCCCTGGTCTTCACAGTAGAGTAGCTCTGAGCAGTGTGGCTGGCAGGCTGCTTTTGAAGGAATGGCTCTTTGGAGATAAGTAATTAAAGCTGGATCATTTGACATGGGCGGGGCGCCTCTCGTGATGAATGAAGCTCCCTGCGTCTGTCCCAACTGTCACCTGTGATTGATGCACTATGTGCGTCCCAACACGACCTCAGTGCGCATCGCTCAAGTTTACCCCCCCCCCCCGTACTGTCTCCCCTGTTGCCAGAACCCTCAGCCTCATCTTGTTAGCTAGCAAATTCATCACCACCCAAGCCTTACAGTTGGCCCCTGATCCATTTTTGTCATGCTTGCGTGTTTGAGCAGGGAAAGATTTCACATCTTCCATACACAGGCACACTTAAACCACACACGTCTTTGTCAAGTCGCTTTCCGTATACTGTACTTATATTTACTGACCCTAAATGAGCAATCACACCTCCAAGCACTCCTAGCAACAGAACATTGTTTTCTGGAATAAAGTGCATACATATGATGAGCTGATACACAATCAGGATCTATGAAGTGCATAAGTAGAGGATGAGACAGGCCAGATGTAAGTAACAGAGTAGCGGCTCTGAGCTCTTAAACAGAGTCAATCATCTCACAGTCTCACATCACTCTGAGGCCCTCAAGGTCAGACCATTGATCGTGCATTGATTGTCGCCCTCTGACCCTTTAGCAATAACCTGGGGAGGATTTCCCCACTCACCACAGATTCATCTATGTGTTCTTTTGTTCCGTTTTTCTCAGGACGTCGAGGGGTTTGCAGTGAGGGCACTGGGATATTCTTCTTCCAGATTAGCATTGATGCATGTCCGTCATCTGGGATTACTGGGATTGAGCCAGGTGATGGGCCTGACATGACTAGAGCTAGAAACGATGCGATGCTGTCATGTGATCCCCAGTAATAACTTCACAGTGCTTGCTCACATAGAGCGATAAATCTGTATGTTGCTCTCGTCATCTGGCTCACGGCTCACAGCTGGTTGGGGGAGATTGACAAGCAGCTCATTCAGTCAGCGCTTCGCCAGGTCTCCCACGGAGAGACTGAGTGGGCAGGAGATGAGTGTGAGGAGACGGCGTCGTCATGTCATGCAAAGCAGCTATGCGACAGCGGCGAGGTTTCACACAGACCGATTCACACCACATTTAGTTTCCTCGTTAAAAAAATCGGGATGCTGCACAACAGCACAGCTCACTGCGTTTTCGGTTTGAAAATAGGGATGAGAAACGTTTTGGAAAATGCTGGAAAGAGAAGTTGGACTTTTGGAAAGTGTTTTTGGCCCTCACAGTGGCTTGCAATAGTGGACAGGAGGAGAACCTTTTGGGGTTACTTGAACAGGGTTTAGCCCTAGTCTTGGGTGCTATAATCTACCTACCACTCCAAAGTCCATTATGGCCCTCAGAAATGGCTTTTAGAGTAAACCTGTTTCAGACAGGCCTCTCAGTCAATCTTTAGGTCTGGCCACCAGTGACACAGATTCTCATTTTCCACTGTCAAGGTTATTATTCAGTTGCGTCTCCAAACCAATGGGAAAGGCTGAGGTCTATGTTCCTCTTTTAATCTCCCTATTATACTATTTCATTTCCTCCATAATTTCTTTTCTCCATCAGTGTTCACTCTTCAGATACGGGAAGGGTTGATACCCGACATAATTTCACATCTATTCTCTGTGCTTCCATTTTCTGGCGAGTAAAAAGTAAGTAATTTTTCTTTAATAACCAAGGTTTGATGTTTCCCCGCTCCCGCCGTAAACTGAAATTGAATACCTAATGTGTTCATGGAGGAAATTTAGCAATATTTTTAGGGGGCAAAGTTTTAATGAGACTTTTCATGGATACTGTTCAACTAATAGTGTCTGTTCAGCTAAAAACAACTAGATACAGTATCAGTTAAATGTTTACTCATCGGGGTAAAATTATTTACTGGAAAAAGTTGTAAAGTTCACTTTGTTACTCAACCTTCTTTTTTATAGTTAGTTCATGTTCCTAAGCAAGTGCATAACTGAATTAGATGTTAATGGAATCTATTGCAAATTATTGTCAGCTTGAGTATCATCTAAATGATGCAACATTATGCAATGGGCTAGGCACACTGATGAGAGAGAGAGAGACAGACACAGGGAGAGAGACAGAGATAGAGACAGACAGACAGACAAAGGGAGAGAGAGGCAGACAGACACAGAGAAAGACAGAGGGAGCAACAGACAGACACAGATAGAGGGGAGGGGGAGAGAAAGAGGATGTACTCATCAACCGTGGTAGTTGTTCTTGTTGTCCCTGAGTAGGCTCAGAATGTAATGGTGGCTAATGAGGACGACCAATTTCCACACTAATCAGTACTCCCTCCAAGGTACCTCATCCCCCTTCATTTGACGCTGCGAGCATATGCCCTTACTAAAGGACTCAACTGGAATCAAATGAGGTTAAAGAAACTAAACAATGGCTATTGTGCTTCTGGAAAGGACTGCTGTACATCCTCCCCACGATGGGGACTAGGCTGCAGGTCCTCTAGCCTCTCTCCCAGGCTGGAACACAGAACTCAGCCACACAGGGGCCTGGGAGGCTGGTTCCTGTCAACAACTTCAGGATGGTGACAGATCCCAGCTTGGCGATCCTTATCCAGGGGAAAGTCAAACTGTCCTCCAGAGGGGCTTAGAAGAAGACAAAAAGAAACTCTGCATGTTCAAAATGGCTGCTGAGTCCGATTTCCCGGGACACCATGTTCCCTTGGCACCTGTGTCCTTTTGATACTCAACACTTCTATGCCCCATAGCGGTCACCCTAAGCGGGTGACACAGACAGGGACCCGTTTGAAATCCTCCCTCAGGAAATGAGTTGACTCTTGTCAGTCTGGGTGTCTGGAGACATGTTTTCAGACATTGCTTTCAAACTTGTGTTACAAGAGAGTGCACCCATGGCCATGCACTGTTCAATCAAAGTTCAATCTGGCCATAAGACTGGTAGTCACAATTTTGGCTGCTGTGGAGAGAATGGAAGCATTGACAGAAGGCTCTGAAAAGTTTTCTTGAACTTAACATTTCTCTAGACACAATACCTTGCAGTATTTATTTTCGTTTTGGGGAAAGGTTTTATGTGTCTGGGTCGACAGTGGTTTCCATCCTGAGGACTCTTTGAAGCCAGAGGCTATCCTTGATCTGAAGTTCCTCTGTCCCCGCATTCACTTCTACGTTCCTGGCCAAGGATTGTCTCAGAGGACTCGGCTGATAGTGTTCAAAGCTTCACAGGATTCATTTTTTGCAATTTCATTGACAGGATGTTCCATGACTCTTAGCCTGCTGATATTTAGCACCAACTTGCTGTCTCTTTTTCCCATGTATCCTGTCTGAAGTCTCAAGTTCTACTGGATATGTTGACCCAAAGTTTGGCCTGAAGTATGACCTTTTATAATCAAAGGGTGTAGGATGAGCGCCCTCCTACAGTGGTGACCCCCTGCTGACTCTAGTAATATTCCCCACCTTGCTGCTCTGAAATAGAATCTGGAAGTAATAAAACATGACACAACAAATTGAGTGAGAGAGTGGAGGAAAGTATCAGAGCGAGAGTAGAGGACAGTAGAACAGGGAAAAGTAGAGATGAGAGAGTAAGGGATGGGCAGAGAGTAGAAGAGCATGTGAAGGAGAGAGGCTGAGCAGAAAGAGAGCGATCCCTTCATCCCTCTCATAAGCTGACCTCAGGCAAGCACGGGGGAATCATCTCACACTGGTACAGCTTGGAAATACCAACGTTACAGAGGAGTGTCTTAGCAGGATCAAAGCAAGAGTGTCTTAATCTTGTCGTGAACCATGTGAAATATCTGGGGCAGATTTCTCAAACTGCACTCAAATCAGACGCTGGTGAGTCACACGGATATGTGCTCCCAAACCCTTTCCAAGACAGCTTAGTATTAACACTTAGTAACATCTGCTCTGTAAAAAAAAGGCATAAATTGCTGTAGTGCAGACAGATGTGTGTGTTTGTGTGTAGGTATACCCAAGCATGAGAGCATGTATGTGTTTAGGAGGGCTTGCTTGTCTCTGTCTTTGAGGCAGGGATTGCAGGCTTAATCCTTCTTTCCACACTCCACAGGGAGTGTGGGTGGGGTTGTCCCCTGAGGATTAGGCTGTGCCTCTGTAAATATTCACTGACTTCAAGTGGACCACTTTCACTGCTCGGGGAACAAACAGATTGAGAAGATCCAGAACGCTGAGGCTCAAACAACACCATCAAACACACAATGTTTAGCCTCTCCTCTCTCTCTTTCTCCCCGCCCCCCCCAGAGTAAGGTGCTGGACTCCTCCATTCATTCTCGCCAGGCTCTCTAAGAAATCAATAGAGATGATAACAGGCTGATAACAAACGGAAGAGAGGCCCTTTGGTCAAAACAGCCCATTGAGCCTAAATGTCACTAAATGGACCAGAAGATTTATCCAGTAAAATGCTGGTTTTTGCTACCTCGGAATTGCCCACCTGCACTCCTTCCGTCCTTCCCTCCCTTTGAGCTCCATTCATTCTTCTCCTTCTTCTCTGTGTATTTTTCTCTTTTATCCTCTTAAAGGCACAGAGACAAAATTGTCTGAATTCTTGAAACCGGACATTTGGCTTTCCTCCCCCCAAACAAACGACCAAGGCACACATGGATGGCTTGGTCGACGCTCGAGCAGTTTAGGGCTCTTGTCACCACGGTGGTCTGTTGCCACTTCATTTCTCTGGGCTCCAGATGACAAACTGTAATGGCTGCAGTAATTGTGTTGAATTGTGTGTTCAGCAAACTTAATCTGTCAGGGAAATATTTAAACAGACTACAGGGGTGAACTCAATCATTCTGACGAGACCTCTTAAACTTAGTTGGCAATCAGAGCATGAGGAATAATTCTCGGAACGTATCGGTTTGGTTAATCAAGCTCTCTGTTGGTGACAAAAAACTGCTTTTTACCTCTCACACAACGTGTTATTTTTGACGTTTTTTTTAAAATATATCTCTTTCTTATACATACTTTGATGTTTTCCATTCGATTCCATTCAGTTATCTACATCCCAACAAATACAAACCTGTTAACACTCTGCTTTGCTAATGGGATCTGTAGTTCTTTTAGAAGGTCGGTGCCCGTGTAGTGCCTGTATGATATTATATTTCTGTGTATTCTTCCGATCACCAGTGAGAATAACATGAAATAATAATGATAATTATTGATAATTGAAGAGTATTTAGTACAGAGTGAATCTCTTCTTTGTGCACAAATGGTATATTCTGATCCAGTTTGAATGCTTTGTGATGTACAGTAGGATATAAAACATTACAGCTACTGGAGTGGAGGAAAGGCAGTTCTATGGCACAAAAAGCTTTTCTCTGCTTGTCTCCCTTCATTTGTCTGCTGTGATGTGAGAGAAGTGGACAGGTCTGTGCGGATTCCCAGAAGGCATCCTCCATTTTGTTTTCACCCATGCAGTTCCTCTACTTCACTGTAGATGATGGAGGGAAGTAGAGCACAGGAAGTCTCTCTTGACTGAAAACACGTCATTAAATCCAATAGCATACGCTGTATTTACTTTACGTATTACTCCATGTGTACAGTGAATTAAAACAGTATATATTATCGACCACCTTCGATAATGGTTCCCCTTTTGAAGGTTCAGGGTTTGTTAACATACAACTGATTTGCTAGTCCGCTGTCACTGTGCATGACCAGTGGGAATCACATCCGAGGACGGCTAGTGAGATGAATGACAGGTCCCCCTACAAGGCTGGATTACGGTGTGGTAGCTTCATAAAAGAAGAGGGATTTCTCAGCCTGGTCGATAGGCAGTTGCAGCCAAAACGCCCAGATGCTTATTTAATGCCATTCTGGCTCACAGTCGGCTGTAAATTGAACATGGGAGCATAATTCTTGGTGTCTGCTTGTTGTGTTCAAACACTGTTGAGCCTTCTGTCAGCGTCGCTTCATCAGTGTTCAGCACTTCCGGCACATTCCGCCAACCGTCCATGCAGCCGAGGTGTGTGTTGGGCCACACACCAAACCAACAACACCTGTTTCAGGACAGGGCACACCAAGAAAAGTTTGTTTTGGCTCGGAATTGCATTACATTTTTCAGTCAATGTTTTTGCACTTGGGGACACAAAAACTAATCAAAACATGCTAAACAGAGCATTTCACTGTGACATTCAAAAATATTAAAAGTTGTGTTAATTTCTCAAGGGAATGGACTTGGTGTCTAATGTTAAAAGAGGGCACCACGCTTCTATGTATTTAGTCATTTACAGTCATTCCAATAAAATCCCCCTGTCTTTTTATTGTATTATCCGAAGACACCAACACTGTTGACCATTTGAGTAGTATACTGTGTTACCTTACGTTTTAGAGAGGTGCATGTTAGTTTTGTGTGCTTTTTTATTTTCATCTTATCCTCTCACGTTCTCCCAATCTTGCCAATGTTTGGTGAATGTTTTAACTCCTCTATTAGCACTGGGCGGGAAATAGGTTTGCAGTCGAGTTGCTAAGAAACCAAAAAGCCTCCCTTGAATGTGCTGTTATTTCTGATAAGCACGTCACAGCTTTCACACCTCCAAGAATAAGTGCAGCGAGCTTGAATTTGGAGACGAGGTTCAGAGAATGCAGAGCTGTCCTGTCCAGGAGAAAGGTACATTCTGATTGAATATATTTTAGATGCCAAATAACTCATGTTTGTCCTTACATGTTTACAGTACACCACATACACTGATCAAGCCCGAGACTTCCTGTAGACCCTTTTTAATAAAAATATCAGAGCATTGCTTTATAAGGCTAGAAGAAGCACCAGGATAATCCTGGCATAACCCTCAAATCACCCGGTCAACTTGAGAGTGAGAGGTAACACATTTGGAATGTCAGCTTCTCTCAGTTTCATCAGTGGTGGTGTTCGGGGCTTGAGATATCATTAACATACGGACACATTTCTCTCACCATCACCAACACCTTCACAGGCCCTGTCGAGCAAATGCCCATTTAACTGGCTCTCTTCAGAGATGGGGGGAGGGGCAGGGGGAGGGGAGGGTAGGAGGCAGAAGGACAAAAATGGAACACCACACAGTGATAAAAGAGAGGAGAGTCTGCCTTAATGTGTGCCTTAATTTGCCTGTATCGGTCATTTGTTTATTTGTTTAGTATTTGATGCAATACTACAGTTCAATTAACACTACCTCTCAACTACATATATCTGTATTGTCTGTCTTTATCTTAGTACTACTACCTTATAGTCATTGCAGAGGTGATGTAGGTCATCCAGTCAAATTTGACTGTAGGCCGCCATTTTCTAGAAAAATGTGCTTGAATTGAAATGGAGGTAGGTAGTCCAGTGGAACAGTCCTGAACCATGTGTTTTGACAGAGCTTCCCTGCATGGCATGAGGTGTGGTACAATAACTGACTGGCTTTGAAGGCCTTCATTTTGCTGGACAATAGGGTGGTTACACCACAGCCTCCCTTAGACTGTGACCCTGCTGCTGTCAAGTTTTTTTTGGCCTCAGCTTCACCCCCTACCATTTGTCTGCGAGTACCCTCTAGCTCTCCTTAAAGGCACAATTGTGGCAAAATGGCAGGGTATTGTTTTTGGCGTATGTTCGGGATGACAACATGTGGGGCCCTCGCTTCGCCCCCTGCATTTATAGATGAAAAGACTGCAGGCATCCGTAGGGGCACCTACTCAAAGTAATAAGCTGAGGGAGCAGATGAAAGTGGAGATGGGGGTCCTCAAAACGTCCCGGAAGAGAGGGCTGAGTCATTGGCCCCCGGAGGCCCCAGAAAGAAGCTTTTTACAGGGACTGGCTGGGCTTTGATCCTCCAGGGGGAATGGTCTGCTGTGGAGAAGTGCATTAAGAGACATGGGGGCAGCAATCTAGGAGCATTGTTAAGCCGCCCTAACACTCCCGTCGCCATTTTGTGGCCTCTGTACATGGTGGTGTCTGTTGATGAAAGGAAGGTCCCAGATTCACTTCGCTGTGGTGCATTCGGATGCAGTTAGAATGTTGACAGCTTTGCACACAGTTATGTAATACCCTCATCAGACAAGTATAAACTCAAGTGTGGGATGGTAGCACACTTCTTTCCCAAGCCAACATGGTTGTTATGCTCCCAGGTCCCCACTGCAAATCACTCACGAAATAATGAACTGTGGTCTCATGAACCCCCCCCCCCATGGCACAGTTTTATTGAGACAAAAAAAATGCATGTAGACATTAAATCCGTTCACACCGATGGCACACCTTGAACCATGATACACATACAGTGTCTCTCTACTGTTCCAAGATAATAAATTATGTTTAGAATGTTTTTCTTGTCATGTATTTAAGACACCAGTGTCAAGGCTTTGCCAGGTAGGTCACAATCAAACCGGAGGAGACGGAAAACAGCAAATGATTTCTGTCTAGCCGCACTTGGATCAATGTAACAGAAACAAGTTAACATTCTCCTTTAAAACATGAGCAATTCTTTCCAGTAGTAGATTATGTATTTTATCCTCTCAGATATTGGCTACAGTACAATGCCACCCTTGACCAATATGAGCTCCAAATTGAAGGCGTTGAGGAGCTGACACGTTATGCATCAGTTCTTGTCGTTTAATTTGATTTGATTTATAATGCATCTCTCACAGTTACTGTATCTCATTTGCACACTCGCGCTCGAGACCAAATTTGCTGTGAAATTGGACTTACAGCAGAGTCGCTTCCTCTCAGGTGAATAATGATCAGTTAAGATGCAGTGAGGGAGAGTCATTGTTGGAAGAGGCCAAGTAATGGATGGGCATTTACACACTGTAGCTTTAGTAAATGGGGCCAAGTTACTGTGAGGGGTGTAAGATGGCTTTCCCTGCTGATTATAGTCAACTGTAAAATTATTTGAGTAAAATTCACATTTGACTAATCCCTTCCTTAAACACATATACACACAACTACTCTCCCTGTTTTGAGATGGATTACCACCATCCCCACACCCAACCACACCTCGCTCTCATGCCCAAGAAATCCCCCGGACAACGTAAACTGCCTCAGACATTGTGAGTAAGAATCTTGACCTCAGACAACCCCATGAGCGCAGGGCAGACGTAGTTTGAGGAGACGCCACCTTAAGCATGGAGGGATGTTTGAAGAGATTGGAATAATCTAGCCTTAGACGAGATGAAGCCCACACTCAAATGGCTTCTCGGCCATGCAGCCATAAAGCTCTTGTCCCTCCCCCTGTCCCTCGATCTGTCCCTGACCCACACTAGACAACCGCCCAGTAGGCCAGACACCTGTCACCCTCCATCGTGATCACTGGTGCTTTAACAGGCCCAAATAGGTTCATTCAGGTTGACTGCGAGGTCATCAAGGACCATAGTGGGACCTGGGGCTAGTTATGTTGTATTGCTCGACTAGGTGAATGCCAGACTGGGAAACCCACTGGTGGCAGGAGGAGGAGAGCTGTATTGTGTTGTATTGTTCAAATGTCCATGACTGTTCCCATGGAGTCTTGGCTTGGGACTCCGGAGGATAGATGAGGAAATAACAGCCAGGTTCCGGTGGCCCAGGAGCAATTTACCCCACTGCCAGCTGCTAGGATGTGTGTGTGTGTGTGTTCATGTGATAGTGTTGGGGCGGATTGGGGGGTTCTCCATGCTACAAGCCCTCACCTCCCATCCATCCATCCATCCAGCAGGCTGTTCAGGAACAGAGTTTGCGCCCAATATATCTCCAACGTGAACCAATGGGAACAAAGGGCTCCAAAGTAAAAAGAGGAATGTTGTTTACCAGCCATCCAGTTCAATCAGCACTTCTACTTCTCATTTTTAAGAGTGCACTCAATGATTTGGATGCAGAGTTCCATTTTAGACCCATCAGTGGAGGACAAGCAAGGGTGCACGCGAAGCCCCAGGTTTGGAGCCGCTCCGAAAGATGATTATTCAACATCTCTTCACACGTTAATGTAAAAAGCAGGGGCCCTTTGTATTTGCCGGGGAGAGTTTTCCATTGAAGCGCCTGTTGTTTGATGGCAGTGGATATCTAAGGACCGCATCACGGAGCTCTTCAAAGTTTCTAGTCCTCGACACCGGTGAGTCACCCCCAAAGTACCTTGAGACGAGGAGTAAACAAGCCTGCCTATGTTCATCAAGGTAATCTTGTTTGCTCAGAGGGCAGTGTCTACAGAGGACATCGCACTGCCATAGGGATAAAGGGCCTGCCTTGGAGCCATTGTGATCACTGCCTCTGTGTCTTCGGTATGAGTCGGAGCCGCCTTGAGCGCAGAGTGTTTGTGAACACTTGTACGCCAGTGTCACTGGATCATGGATGGTTTAAACCAATTTGAAAAGGCCCTGTGGAATGCCAGGTTCCTGCTTTGTGGGGGTTTGAAAGAGGATAGGACACAGGAATATACAGTGAGGAGCTGGGAAAACTTTGAAAATGGAAAACGCTTGAGAAAGTTGCTCTTCAAAGGCATACGGTTGAGGACACGAAAAGTGTAGCATTGCCAATGAGCCTAAAAATGAATCAAGTTCAAGTAAGTCCATAAAAATAGGCATGCCTACACCCCAACACACACTGTCAAGCGGACCATAAGTCAATTTAAGAAATTTGTGAAATATTCTTTCAGAAGCAAATTATCCCCCAGAAATCTGATGGACGCTTCTCTGCAACACTGAAAGACATCACTCGGCGTTCATTAGACTTTAGTTACATCACTTTGCCTCGTACAGGGTTTACATTTAACCAGCTAAGCTTTGATTTATTGATTTCTATCAGGATGTGAAGTTTATTTTTGCAAAAGGGGCTTCTCAAAAACATGCCCTACCCTGCCTTTAAGAGAGAGTGAAGAGGTGTAGCAGCCTGTTGGAAATCAGTGCAATTGAGGTTGTTCAGAAGTGATTGAATCTATTTTTTTTGTGTGTGTGCTGGGTTTCAGGACAAGTGGAAGATTTAGGAGGATATATTGGGTTCATCTTACCCTAAGCTTCTGTCACTATAGGGAACACCTGCAGGCTGATTTAAAACCAAAAGCTTGATTTCTAACCTCCTAGTGCTGTGGGAAGCTCAATTTCCTCTTCATAGAAATACCCTTATCAAAACAGAGATGACCTGAATGTGTCAGCCAGTGAGTGTGCCTCGCTCATCAGTGGTAGATTGGTGGAGGAGGCTTGCCAGGGTCAGATGGTAAGCCCAGTGGTGCTCCATCCTTACACGGCCATTCGGGAGAGTAGGTGAACTGCATGCTGGGTAACAGTTGCTAATCATCTCCGAGGTACTCCTCTCCACGCAAGAGTAATCATAGGAGGGGTGGGGGGCTGGGCCTACTAAAGACTAGGTACACAAGCCTCCAACCACAATAATCTCACTCTATAAATGTGCCTTTCCTACAGAAAGACAAGTGATATTTTAAGGGACAAAGAAAAGAAAATGGGCATGCAATTCATTCAAACGTGTTAGTATCTCATTCAGGTTACTAACCCTTGATAATAATTTCTTCGAAATACATTTACATTTAGTCATTTAGCAGACGCTCTTATCCAGAGCGACTTACAGTAAGTACAGGGACATTCCCCCCGAGGCAAGTAGGGTGAAGTGCCTTGCCCAAGGACACAACATCATTTGGCATGGCCGGGAATCGATCTGGCAACCTTCAAAATACTAGCCCGGTTCCCTAACCGCTCAGCCATCTGACTCCCTTGATGTAGATAATCAGTTGTCCAAATGGGGAGATAAATTGACTAACATATTTCCAGACAGTGTTTTTGATCGTAAAAGTATTTTAAAATCTTGCTTGAAGCATTATGTTATATTTACAATCAAAAGAATAACACACACACCTTTTTGTGTCCAATGCTGGATTTCCCGGGTGACAGACATGGGGCTGTAGGCAGGTCATTAGACCAGCTGACATATCTGGGCCTGGGCTTTCTGCTTCACTTCCCATCAAGGAGGGGGAACTGCTTCTCTGATTGGCAGGCCAGCGGTTCTCAAGGTCAGCATGTTCAGTTGCTCACCCTCTCACTGTAGATGACGGAGGGAATATCTCTCCTGTCGACAGTTGACCATTCCAGCACTGCCCCCAAACCTTCTCTCCTAAAGATATCATCCACTGCTTCCTCTGATCATGTTGATTGCCTAAGGCCTGGGGAACTGGTCAGCACATGGCCCTGTAGATTGCATGTTGTGTGTTTCGTGTCAGGAATACTAAGTACGGATGGGTGTCATGTTTTCCTATTTCCTTCAGAGTTGGGTAAGGCTGGGGGGTTGCAGGCCATAGCTTGGCTTTCAGGAACTGACCCAGACTTGGCTGTATTTATTACAGGGCAACGAGACATCACATCTCTCAACCTCGGCTCAGTTCGAGGCCCCCATTCAAAGAGTAGCTGTTAAAAACGCATAAACGATAAGACCAACCCGGGCAGAATACAGATGAGCCTACAGGAGGAATCTGCCCCTTTGATGCCTGGATGATGGAGGCAGACTCACAACTATGCAGGCAGAGAGGCAGGAAGAGAGAGGAGATTGGAGGAGAAGTAGGGAGGAATGGAGGGGAAAGGGAATGAGCGGAAGGGCAGAAAGGCAGAGAGAGGCAGAGAGGCAGAGAGAGGGACAGAAAAGAATTGACACGGGCTGGAAGGGCGGGAGAGAGAGGAGAAAACAAAGTGCCGTGGGACACAAGAACCTCGTTCCCCGGAGCAAAACAAAAGGCTTATTTGCAGATGGCTTGACGGAGCCACAAAGGCAAACACTCGTTTTTGGACGCAGGCGACTGTTTGAATATCACCACGACGACACAGCCGTCGTGCTCCAATCACGTCGTTTGTTTAGCGGAGCGTTTGAAATCTGCGGAGTGCCATCGATTCTCGAGCGCCATTGTGATGTGGCTCCTTGTCACAACACTCTAATGTGCTCTGTACATGGATGATTTACACGTAAGAACAGCTGGGGAAGCTGGCAGCTCCACAAACAGATTACGATGACGTTGTGAGCAACCCTACCGGGCGCCTCATATGGGCATCCAAACCTCCAGGGAACATGATAGGGGCACATAGAGTACTTGCCTACCCATGCATATGCACATTTGCACACACACACACTATCTCACTGGCATGACAACAGTTACACTCATGACATGAAAGAGAGGTCGTTGCGCAATCATGTACATGATGCAGGACGTATTGCATGAATTTCATAAGTATCTTTATTATAGCCAATTTCACCATCACTGGCGCCACGCAATTGCTTTACAAATGTCACACTTGCGTGATGGCTGTTCACATTGCTCAATCCTCTGCTTCCAATGGTGTGACACAGATAAAGCGTATATAGCTGTTGGTTATAGTCGTAGAACATGGGATTGCAGATCAAGAGGTTTCAGGGTCCAATCTCCCCCCCTAACATTGCTTTGGATGAAAGTGTCTGCTAAGTGCATACATGCTACTGTAGATAAACAGAATGTTTATTAGCATGCATGGGCTGTGGCTGATGTGTTTGTTTACAACTGTGGCTTTGAAATGTGAATTAATACACAGTATATTCTTAAGGGATATGCTTGTATATACTTGCCAGCTTATAAGTAATGATACTGCTTGATCAGTGGTCAACATTAGGAACTAACTCTTACCTGGCATTTCGCCTTGAATAGCATTTCAGAGAACAAAGTATGTTTGGCAAGTTCTATTTTCAGGAATTGCCCATCAGGTATAGAAATTGAGGCTTTTTCATTAGGTGGGAACAAGACTTTGTAGGGTAAAAGGTGTAGAAAATGTGAGAATGGGAATAATGTGTCTGATATCTATGAACACATCACATCACATTATTTACCTTAGGTCTAGATGAGCTGTTGGATCTCTGTTGTAGCACCCCTGCTGTGTGTACGGCACCAACTGGTGACTCTCTGCAAGTCCCCAACCCCCCCGCCGTTCCCACCCACCACCCCACACTGGAGTGCCTTCCACAGCCCAGCAGCAGGCAGCCTTTGTGGGGAGGAGATCCACGGCTGGTCCCTGGCTGTCTCCCGCCTCCACCAGCCTCCTATTGAAAAGCGACCAATCGGCTATGAAAGCGCTCCATTGATAATGGATCCTGGCCACCCCGCTGCCGACGCAACACACATGCACAAATGCACACACACACACAGTTAGACATGCACATACACACATTACATAGCTGATGGGAAATCAAATGGGAATTTTGAATGTGCCTGGTTTACGGAAACTGTACTTCGAGCCTGTTGTGACACAATATTGGCTGTGGATTGTAAATGCAAATCGGGTGTAGTATATTTGGATTGCGTCTTTCAGAGACCCGTCTCCTTCCCACTGAATCATGGCACAGCTGAAGCAAAGGCTGGGTCAGAGAGCTTATCACAGCGCTGGAAAACAACCCCCCCCCAAACATATCACCTTTGTCTTGATTTCACACTTTGCCTTTGTATGTTCCTTTCCCTTTTAATGTTTCTTTGCCTTTAATTTCACATTTTCCCACTCTGAAAATAGTATTTCTTCATAGACTCTCTATGTTTTACAGATCTGAATCAGTGACGCCTGCGATTGGAACAAGCACCCGTAGAGTTCTTGCAGCAGACACCGTCGAGCTAAAGGTTAGTCTCTGCTTCCTCTCCACACAGAAAGGCATAGCCACAGCCACCCCATTTCAGCACAAATGCCACAGGTCCTCGAAGGCACTCCAACCATTCACTGATGAGGACCCTGAAGATCTCCAAGCCTGTTGGGCATATAACCTTGGGGCTCTGCTGTCTCTGCTTTTAAATGCCAATGACCGAGGAGAGCACATTCTCATAATTCCGGTAAAACATGAGTCTGAGTTAACAAAGAATAATGCAAAAGAGCATTGATTTTAGCATAATTTTTGTAAACAAACAATACATTTCCAGGACATCTTCTCGGGGCGTAGACAAGCCTCTCCTGGTGATAGTGTGTATGGTCCTGGTCGCAGCACCCTCACGGGTTAAAAACGGTGACTAATGAAATATTGATTTAACCTTGGCGAGGAAGAGACTCAAACATGTTGTATACATAAGCCTTATTGTAAAAGCGCGGCTATTGAGGGGCAACATGAGTCATGAGCTTGTGTCCCATGGGAGTCAATGGCAACTGGCCTCCGTGTTGAATGCTGAGAGAGGCGGGCGAGCGGCAAGGTTGGACTCCAGTTGATTGTATTTATATCACATTTACATTTACATTTACATTTAGTCATTTAGCAGACGCTCTTATCCAGAGCGACTTACAGTAAGTACAGGGACATTCCCCCGAGGCAAGTAGGGTGAAGTGCCTTGCCCAAGGACACAACGTCATGTGGCGCAGCAGGGAATCGAACTGGCGACCTTCAGATTACTATTCCGATTCCCTCACCGTTGAGCCACCTGACTCCCATATCAGCACAGAAGTGCAGGCCTCAACCCTCTGTGGTCGTCGACAACACACAACCATGTGATCAGAGACAGTAACATGAATATAATTACACATTCTTGCTCCTCTCCCTTTGAGTAAATAAATGAATAGACATGAATAGAAGAAAAAACAAACATGAAAAATAATTAGGATATGCGTTTATTGAAATTTCCCACAATGAAAGATAAGGGTGCACAGTTCACAAGGAGGCCAAACCAATAATGAATTAGCTTAATGCTGATTAAACCACTCGAGATTCATATTGATTAGATTATTTGGTAGTCCAGTACTACAGTTGTAAACCGTCAGAGAGCTCAGACCCTGCCGCCAACTTCCAGACCCTTCCGTGATCAGCTGCTGTAGCGATGGGACTTCGGGGAGGAGTTGAGTGGCCATTTTCGGAGGCATCGTGGCTGACTCTGGCCTTGTTAAAACCCATTTTGTTTCCCGAGCAGCCGTCTTAGCCTCCTACAGATGAGCTCGGACGGACTCCGCGTCCGCCACACCGACCAGGGACCAGGGGGAGCGGCCCAATCTGTCATCCTTATTGGCCGTGACATATCCAAAGTGGCAGAGCACGGCCCGTAGAGAGAGCGGGAGGAAAAAGAGTCACAGGGTGGTGGTGCGCACCTCAGACCAACCACGCTGTTTCCCAGTGTTTTCCTCTCTGTTCCCCTAAGCAAGGCCGCCCTGTCTCGCTAAAACAATGCAATACAGCGTCACTGATGAGGTTAAACAGCAGCGACCCTGGGTTCTTGGCTCTACTCCCAGTCTGCCCCCCATCCCCCTCTCTCATCCCCCTCTCCCCTCCCAAACCTCTTCTACTTTGGGCCAGACAAACAGAGCATGAAGGCAATGTTCTAGTCCCGCTCACTTGATGAAAGAGACTGAAATAATGAAGATGTTTCACAATCCTCCTCTGTCTCCTACCTCCTCCTCCCAGCGTCCTCACTCTCAAACCTCTCCACAGGCATACGTGATGCTGTTTCTTGCTGCTGGCACTATCATGGTTTGTGAGTTGTGTTTTGTGAGTGTGTAAGTGTCTGTGTGTGTGTGTTTGGGGAGGGGGGTGATAACCATGGCAAGTGATGGCAGAGAATTTAAGCAATAGCCCCTTGGCAAATCAAGTGAATTAGCATGGGTAAGACAAGCCCCCATTACCACACACGTGCACACACACACACAGACACACAAATTCATAGCATGATGATGATGGAAGGCTGTCAAGGTCATCACCAAGGTGACTACTCCACAGCCAGGAGACTAATATATGGGGGGGGGGCTTGGTGGGGAGCGTCTCCCAGCACAGAACCAGCATACCCCATCACCCTGCCCCCCTCCGTCTCTCTCTCTCCCTCCCTCCCTTCCCCCTCCATCCATCCTTCTTTCCCACGGCAGAGATTAAGATCTCGTGTTGTAATTATTGCTCGGTGAGGCAACCTAATTTTGCAAAGTAGATAGCATCAGGCTTGCCAGGTGCTTTCGTACAGGGTATCCAGCCAGCAGCTCATTCTGTCCTCCGTGTTCCTCAGTGCAGCAGCCAATCTCAACGTGGCGCCGTCACAGGATACACGTTAGAGGATTGAC
Organism: Hypomesus transpacificus; assembly: GCF_021917145.1. NCBI lineage: Eukaryota > Metazoa > Chordata > Actinopteri > Osmeriformes > Osmeridae > Hypomesus > Hypomesus transpacificus. Next base: position 1,570,082 of record NC_061066.1, read on the forward strand.
TCCCCCCCCCCTCCCCCTCCCACACACACACACACACACCCGATCCGATTTCCTTCAGTAACCACAGTGGAAAAAACAAAAAAACTGGAGGAGAAGGGGGAAAAACAACCAGGTGGAAGGAAAATAAAGGTATAAAAATAGAGAGAAAGCGGAAGCTGAATCCCATGGGTGTCTGTGATTTCCGCAAGCTGATATACACGCGGAAAGCCGTCAATCTTGGTGTTCCCGGGGAACATCTGCCTCCCCGCTCA